>NC_059426.1:176070160-176247660 GCF_021028975.2 Sphaerodactylus townsendi
AGGCAAGATTGCACACTTTAGGTTGGGAAATTCCTGGAAATTTAGGATGGAACCAAGGGAAGAAGAAGAAGAAGAAGAGTTTGGATTTATATCCCCCCTTTCTCTCCTGCAGGAGACTCAAAGGGGCTGACAATCTCCTTGCCCTTCCCCCCTCACAACAAACACCCTGTGAGGTAGGTGGGGCTGAGAGAGCTCCGAGAAGCTGTGACTAGCCCAAGGTCACCCAGGGAGGGAAGGGTATAAAGGCTTCAAGTTGTTGCCCTACCCTTTCTACCCTGCTTTATTGAAAAACGGATTTAATATGATTTTTATTGTTCATGCAATATGTACTGGAAAATGCCAGCAGCCGTGTGTGTGTGTGTAGCAGAGTGCCCAAACCAAAAACAGGTCAAGTGTGGAAGAAGTCCTGTCAGCAAAGTTAAATCACATAAAGGGTTAATCCTGTCAGCAGAGACTGGAAGTCTCATGGACATGTCTTTGATTACGACACCCTGCCGAGGTTGCTGCAATACAAAGGATCTAGGAAACACCCTGCCACAAGATTTACAATTGCTCCTTCCCTGACCACTCAGCCAAATATGCATGACACACCTGAACAGAGACTCTTAAAAGCCATCAAGGCTATCCCTGATTCAATCTTAAAACAATTGGTTCTACTGTCCCGATATTTAGAAATCAATAGATAAGCTGTTAATCAGCTCAACCCAGTAATCCCAGCATGGAAATCCAGAGATTTTAGGAAGAGAGTCCCTGCTCCTGCCCCAGACTATGCTATGGGGTGTAAAAGCACAGCTCACCCCAAGGCCCAGCTCGCACTCTCTCTCCCTAGAGCTCCAGCTGGCTCCTAGTGAGCTTGCTGGCTTGTTCCCGCTCTTTACTAGCCTGAACCTCCCTTGTGTCCAGATAATTTTGAGTCATGATATCGTCCTTCTCTTGGAGTCACATGCTGGCCGTTTGAATCCTGGCCTTCTTCAGGAACCCCTCCTCTGAACCTAGGAAACGTATAAGTCCCCACTGCCCCATTCCTAATCTTTCATCCAAACCTCCTTTCCACTCTGTTTATATCTCTCAGGAACTGTGTGTAAGCTTCTCCACATCTTACTGTATGAAAGTTGCTACCAAACCTATAAAAATATTTAATTTTACGTTGGTTTCTGTGTATTCTCTGTAGAACGTTTCAAGCAATTTTTTGGTATAGTTGTTGTAAAGATCCCCTTGCTAGCCTACCTCGTACTGCCAAGCTGAGTTATTCCCCACTGCAATTTCAAAACGTTCTTACTGTTGAGCTAGCCTAGCGTAACAGAGTCCACCTCACAAAGGCTACTTTCTATATGTAAACGAATCCATTGTAATTCCAGGGTATCTCCAGGTCGTTCCTGGATATTGCCAAAGCCACATAAGGGAGCTGGTAGATGAGGGGGAGCATAAGCCAAAATACTTCCTAGGGCCTTACTAGGACCTGAGCCCAGGCCTCCTGTGACTGCACCCTTGTGTTTCTCTCTGTTGTGTTGCTTGGGGGTGTGCAACTCAGTTGCCTGGCAAAAAGATGCTCCTCCCACTCTAACTCCAGTGCTGGAGGGAAAATTGGGCCTTCTGGGCCTGGTGGGCAGGAGGCTGATACCAGGAGGCGTGGCCTCACCAGCAGGCTCCGCCCCTCTCTTCCTGTCACAGGGGACTCACCTTGTGTGATGACTGGGGGGCGTCAGGGGTGTTTCCACGGATGCTGGTGGTGCTGCTGGGCTGGCAACAGGTTTGAGAACATTTTCTTCTCCTGTGCTTGGTAGGCCTTGGACACCAGTTCATAGCTCCGCCCCACAAGCATTAGGGTCTCAGGGTGGGGCTGTGGATGACTCTAGTGCAGGAAGAAGTTCCCTTCCCCCATGCCCCTTTTTACTCATCAAAGCCAAAAGAGGCCTGCTGCTTTTTGCAGAGTTCAAGTGACCAGCAATGGGACCCCAGTTTCATACACAGATGTCATGATGCCCCATCTCTGAAGCTACCCTTTTCTCCAGGGGAACTGAGCGCTGGAGTCTGGAAATCAGCCGTAATTCCAGGAGAACTCCAGGCCCCGTGAGGAACTCGGCAACCCTCTTACTGGACTTTCTTGGGGTCACTTTTACCCCCAGAGCGGCAGGCTCAGCATCTAGGCTTGGCTGACTTCTCTGTCCTCAGAGGCTTTTGCAGACAAATAAAATGACTATTTTCAGGTTGGGGTCTAAGAAAAGGCACCTCTGAAATCATTGATTATACCTGAAAATCAGAAGGTGGCAACTCCCATGCAGCGTGTGTGTGTGTGTGAGTGTGTGAGTGTGTGAGTGTGTGTGTGTGTGTGTGTGTGTGTGTGAGAGAAATTGTGTCCCACCATGTTCAGCTCGACAACTCTAAGGTCACTCCAAACAAAGCGCAACTTCCATTTCCTCCAAAGAGGGTATCAAATAAATATTTTTAATTAAAAACCTGAGGAAGTTCACATCTTTGTGTGATTTTACCTAATGACACGTGCGTTTATGAAAATGACAAGCAAACTTTTTGTTGTCGAAGTCTTTCATAGTCAGACTCAACTCGTCGTTGAGGGCATTCCGGATCTGGTAGATCTTGTTCTTAATGTTTCGCCTGCATCTGTGGGTGGCCTCTTCAGAGCTGACTCGCAGAGAGAAATGTCCACACTGTAACACACTTCTCTCTGTGATCCTGGACTCAGTGTGTAAAAAAACTTCCCTCTGTGATACACCTCTGAAGATTCCACCACCAGACCACAGCCACACAGCCCGTAAAACCCTGAACAACCAAATTTTGTTGTTGTTGTTCATAAGACAAAGTACTTCAAGGATGAAAAACAAGAATTGACACGTACCAGTTTGGGGCTGCTTTCTTTCTTCTGCCAAGCCAGTCCTATAAAGATGAACAGGCTAGAAGTTCTGTTGTTCCTTGGTATGTCGTCTGTTCTTTCTTTTCAGGAGTAGCTCTCGAATATCAATGTGCAGCTTCATTAAAAGGCTGGAGCCCTTCTGCGGTAACTTCAGGGCCTTCCAATCACTCTGAGAAGAGTCACATAACAAACAATCACAATGGTCACAATACAGATTAATAGCCAATTAATAATCTAAACGCAATCCCCTTTTCAATAGCCTGTATAAGAAATTCTCACACCCATGCTATTAATGTATAGTCTTATAACAGAAATCAAATCAAACAAACAAATATAAATAAATAAGATAAAATCTGGAGTCCTTCTGATCTAAGCGACTGGCAGCTTCAGGCCCTTCAATCACTCTGGAAGACTGTGCCGTTTTTCCTTCTATGGAGCACCCCAAACCTTTAGCCCCCACCTCACTCCGGAGGAAGGGTGACAGAAGGACAGTAAGGGCCCTTGCTGTGTGTGTTGGTGGGGGGGGGGGGGCAGCCAGTCTTTTTAGGAGGAGATCCTGAAAACCAATAATGTGGCAGACCTGATTTGGAGACCAAGGGGAAGAGCCTGGAAAAGCTCATGAAGCCCTGGATGGGGGGAGGGCTGTTTGGGTCAGGGGGTGCCCAGTGTCTCCATGCCCCTTCCTATTTTGTCTTTTTTCCCTTCCCCTTAAATAATGCTCCATAGATTTTATCTTCCATGGCTCCTGGAAGGTGAGAAGCATGCTCAGGCCCACGGCCGTAATGCCCACGGGGACGCAGGGTGAGTCTCGGACGTAACTGCGGAGGGGAGTGTTCAAAACCGCCCCACCTCCCTCCTCCTCCGCGCCAATTTGGCTCAGAAGAGCTGGGTCGAAGCGGGAGAGGCAGCCAAACATAGAGCCAGCCTGCTGCCATGGCGCCCGTCCAAGCCGCCTCCTTCCCTCCCCAGGCCTTCAAGGGCGTGGCTCAGGGGCAGCTTGGATGGGCACCGTGGTGGCAAGCTGGCTCCTGGGCCACCCTTTGCGGCACCCTCCGCTCCCCCTGCCTCCCTGAAGGCTGGCTTCTTCACTCCACAGGGCTTCGGGAGGGCAAGAGGTGGCGTGCAAGGAGGTGGGGGGAACAGGGAGGAGCAGCAGTGGCGTAGGAGGTTAAGAGCTCGTGTATCTAATCTGGAGGAACCGGGTTTGATTCCCAGCTCTGCCGCCTGAGCTGTGGAGGCTTATCTGGGGAATTCAGATTAGCCTGTGCACTCCCACACACGCCAGCTGGGTGACCTTGGGCTAGTCCCAGCTTCTCGGAGCTCTCTCAGCCCCACCCACCTGACAGGGTGTTTGTGGTGAGGGGGGAAGGGCAAGGAGATTGTCAGCCCCTTTGAGTCTCCTGCAGGAGAGAAAGGGGGGATATAAATCCAAAAACAAAACAAAACAAACACTCGGAGCAGGTGTTGTCATCGGGGGCCACTTCCCTCCCAATACGCCTCTTCTCAGGCCCTACTGCTGGGGGGGAAGATCCTTTTCTTCCAGTTCTCAAACCCTTCTGCATACCTACGAGCCCCCACCCCCACCCCCACCAGACAGCCTATTTAGGGACCCGACATAGAGGAACTGGACCAAAAAGATTATAAAAATGCTGTACCTCGGTTGAAGCTGGGTGCAAAAGGGGACTGGGGAAAAGTTGGATGAAGAGGGATTTAAAGGGATCCTGACGAAATCATATGATTTTTACAAAAGAGCACCACAAGACAAAGCCATTCCCATAATGCACATCTTGGCAATAATACAGTCTGTATCCAATGGCTTAAACCACAACTACGTGGGTAATTTTAAGCGCAGTGTGAAATAAACCATTTCATAAAGAATAGTTTACATAGTATGATATAGAAAACTTCATACTTTTTAAATCAAATTTGAAATAAGCACATGAATGTACAGGACAGCATTTCATACATCAGTTGCTGTTTCAAACTGAACACAAAAGGTGGGGCTAGTTAACCTCCAGGACTGGTTAACCTCGTAATGCCTTCTCAAGCCCCTCCTATAATAAACAAAAATGTATGAGACGTTTATGGTGATTGTAAACACAATCAAACCCTGATAAATATTTACTTACAATACGTTCTTCTTATTTGAGTTTACAATCAAAAATTCTCCTATGGACCCTTTTCTGCACAACGAATATATAACATACAAATATTTACACCATTGCTTTTATAAACATGCAGCTGTCTTTAAATGAAGTTAATTGCTCACCGTAACAATCTGTCTCTTGAAAGATTGACAGCTAATAGTTCTCAACAAGAGGGCGCTGTTGTCGAGCATAAAGCTGTCTTACGTGTGATTCACATGAAATTGCATGCAGCTGCTTACAAAAAAAGCTCCCAAATTCTAATTCCTGATTAAGTCCTCTTGGAGCTATGCAATTAAAGGCACATGTGAAAAAGGCTTCCGGTCTCAAAAGTCTCTGTTCCAAGGGTAAGTCACTTCCCCTGATGTTTCCAAAACAACTACTATCACAGATTCTGGGTGATATTGTTTTTCAATGAATTGGGAGACCATAGGAGCTTCCACGACACGTGTCCTAATTTGTGATATGTGCTCCAAAAATTCTGCTCTTGAAACGTCTGCTTGTACGCTCAATATACCACATTCCACACTTGCACATAATCCCATAGATTACATGGGTAGAATTACAGTTTGAAAAGCCATATAACTAAACAGAATAAGATTCAGTAACAATCTCTTTACATTCCATAGTTAAGGGGCGAACACAACATGAACCACACTTCTAATGTCCTATAATGAAATGTTTGATTTGAGAGGGTTCCTTATAATCAGTTTTAACTGACCAGTTGTTAATAGACCTATTTTCCCTCCACCCTGTAGAGCATGTCTGAGTCTGCACGCAGCCCCACAAAAACCACGCATTCATTGCTTCATGGGATTGAAATGGTACAAAAACAAAATTCCAAAGAATGGATTCTCACAGATTCTTGTGATTTCTGTGTTAGGGCACACCAAATTCACCATGAAATCACAGGTCATGTTCATAACCAAAGAGCATCCTCCAAAAATCAGGAATCTAGCGCTTTGTGGTACTTCCACAGTACATGGATCTATGACACTTCCAAAGACAGGATCCTCGTGGGTTTTGCATTGAATGATCCTAAACTTGCCATCAATTCAAATATTAGGTCCACGCCTAGAAACTACCCCAATAAAATCATGAATCCACTGCTTTGCGATGCCAGGATGACTCAAAATTGGTTTCCAAATCATGGATCCTTGATATTTTTTCAGTGGATCACTCCAGATTTACTATCAATTTATATAGAAGAAGAGAAGAGTTTGGATTTATATCCCCCCTTTCTCTCCTGTAGGAGACTCAAAGGGGCTGACAATCTCCTTGCCCTTCCCCCCTCACAACAAACACCCTGTGAGGTAGGTGGGACTGAGAGAGCTCCGAGAAGCTGTGACTAGCCCAAGGTCACCCAGCTGGCGTGTGTGGGAGTGCACAGGCTAATCTGAATTCCCCAGATAAGCCTCCACAGCTCAGGCGGCAGAGCTGGGAATCAAACCCGGTTCCTCCAGATTAGATACACGAGCTCTTAACCTCCTACGCCACTGCTGCTCCTATCATGTCTATTGCTGCACACTAGGAGCCAAAAATTGGACTGCCTGGCTCAAGGGGTCAGGTGGGAGATTCCAGCCCTGAAACTGGCAACTACAAATACTACTTTGCATCACAGAAAATTCCCAGCACGTGGAAAGCTGCAAGAAGCTGTCTCTGCTTGTAAGAATCAGGTCAGAGATGGATGTCTCCGAGGTGTGCCAAGTGGCGGTCCTCAATCCTTTTTCCGTTCAGCACCTGGCACTGCTGAACCTGGTTCATAATCGGGAACCAGGAGCGACCCCCACTTCATGCACACCCAGGGGAGTAGAAAAGCACCCTGCAACTCAGAGGCCAGGATTTCACAAGAGAGAAGAAATGGGAGGGGGGGGGGCGACTCTCCCTCATTTTCCCAAAGAGCAAAAGAGGCGGCTGCATTGCTTGGCACCCTGAGGGGGAGGGAGGGAGGGAGGGTATGTGGGTGGGTTTAGGAAGGAAGGAAGGAAGGAAGGAAGGAAGGAAGGAAGGAAGGAAGGAAGGAAGGAAGGAAGGAAGGAAGGAAGGAAGGAAGGAAGGAAGGAAGGAAGGAAGGAAGGAAGGAAGGGCCTGCTGGGACCAGGCTGCCTAGAAGTAGAGGGTTCAAAGGAATGGGGTGGGCTGCCCCAAACCTTTTGCCCCTCCTCAGCCTTGACCCATCAGCCCCCTCTCCAGGCAAAAGTGGCTAAAAGGTCCTTTTCTTCATCATGTCTCTTGCAGGGCTTCATTCCCTGGCTCTTCTTTGGGGGGGGGGTGTCATTTTGTACAAAGTGAAGTGGGGGGGAGGGAAGGGGGCTCTTCTCCCCATTCATTGCTTCCCCCATTCCTTTCTCTATGCTTTGGGCCCTGCCAAGAAGATCTTGGACCTACATTGCACCCTCCCCCCACCCCTCCTCAAGTCCTCACTGTAAGGAGTTCAGCCCCAAATGGACGACCCCCAAATGGACGACAACCCCCCCCCCCCCACCTCTTTGCTCTCTGCTCAGGGCTCTGCCCTCCTGGATGTGGGGATGGAGACTCTCTTAATACGCCTCACTTGCACGTGCACTGAATGCCCCAGAGGAAAGCCAGGACTTCCTCTCCCGAGGGGGGGGGCAAGGCATGCTTCCGTCGCTTACCCCCTAAGAGTAGCCCCCAGGGGGTCTGACCCTAAGCAGCCCCTCTCCCCAATCCAGCCCCCTCTTCCCGCAGCCTTTCCTCCACTCAACCAGAACCCCATTCACTGTCCCCCTGCAAATGTCAGTCGCTCGCGAGACCCCCCCCCCCCCGGGCCATGCAGGGAAGGGGCTGCATCTCATCCCCCCCCCGCTTTTGCAGAGAGGAGGGGGAAGAGGGGCGCCGGAGGGAGCACCCCCTCCCCCTTGCTTTGCAGTGGGTCGTCTTTGCTGGATCGGGGCCGCCTGACCCCCCTTCCACCCCTCCCCCACGTCCCCCAGCTTCTCCTCCCCCCCAACCTGCCCCCAAATCCCCCTCTTGACTCACTCCGAAGGGGCTGCAAAGGACACTCCTCTGTATCCCGAGGCTGGGAAGGCAGGAAACGGCCTCTCTAGGACCACGGGCTCTGTGGCTTTCCTTTCCGTGGGGCGGGGGGAGCATCCCCCAAAGCATCACCCCCCCCCCTCCCCTCCCCCCTCCCCTTTGCAAAAGGAGTTTTGCGTTGCTTGGGGGACAACCCGGAAAAACCACAACAACACCCCAGTGATTCCGGCCTTGGAAGCCTTTGACAATACATTGAACTTTTGAGCTTGACCTAATGGTCGACCTACTTTATTTAATTTATTTATTTATTGCCATATTTATATACTGCCCCATCCCCAGAGGGCTCTGGGCGGTGAATAGCAAAATATTTGTCACTTTGTCACTGATCCAGTGCTCAGTTGAACCCCGACAACTGCTATCTAGCGGAAAGCTTCAAAAGTGCGGTCTTTGCAAAGCCTGCATTTCCTGTGATGGTTTTATTTTCTCTCCCTGGAGTCTTCTGCTTGCAATAAAGCTGCTTTTGTCCCTCAAAGGCACAAAGCCTTTCATAACGCGCCCAGCTGTTCCTGGCCCAGGAGTGCTTCTGCAAGTAGCTGTATTTTAACTGCTGCAAACTGGCTACATTTGGGGAAACATCTGGGGGTGGGAAGAGACACACACGCCCCACCCTAGTCTTGCCTAATCTCTGACCCAAGGAAATGCTGTCTGGCTGTCCACCCCCACCCCGGAAATTCTGAACCCAGCGTTTTGGCCCAAGCTGGCTACAGCTACTAACTGAAGCCATTTCGTTTGGGAGCTCCCCTTGTGACTCCCCTTTCTTGTTGAGACCAGAGAGGACTACTAGAGGAGGAGGAGGAGGAGGAGGAGGAGGAGGAGAAGAAGAAGAAGAAGAAGAGGAGGAGGAGGAGGAGGAGGAGGATTTATATCCCCCCTTTCTCTCCTGCAGGAGACTCAAAGGGGCTTACAATTTCCTTGCCCTTCCCCCCTCACAACAAACACCCTGTGAGGTGGGTGGGGCTGAGAGAGCTCCGAGAAGCTGTGACTAGCCCAAGGTCACCCAGCTGGCGTGTGTGGGAGGCATGGTCTCTTGCTGTCTGGATAGTTTGAGGGGCCGGTGGCAGCCATACTCAGAGGCCTGTGGCTTCCCACCTCAGCCTTTGTTTTCTTTGTCCCTGCCCAACCAACCCCTCTCTCAGAGCTGCTCCCTGGCTTGGCTATGCTGTGGAGCTGGAGGGTTTGTGGCAGGAATATAATTACCCGCTTTATAAAATGGATTCTTAACTGTTCAGTGGAGGAGCAGAGCCGAGTGGAAGAGGGCTTGTGGAGGGGCAGGCTCTGGCTGCCTCTTGAACCGTGGGGGTCTCTCTCAAGGCCCCTCAGAGGGGAAAGGGCAGGCTGGCTGCTGATGCTTCAACACAACAGAGTGGGAACCTTATCCAAAGAGGATCTCCTTGCTCACAAAGGCCTGCAGCCACATCCTGAACATGACTGGGGCCTCTGGCCTCGATGAAGGACCCTCTCAAGAAACTAATGGGTATGGATGTTGTACAAGAAATATAAACAGAACGGGATGCTGCTCACACCGTGGCATGCAAGAAAGTAACTGCAAAAATAGGGAAGAAATACCTGGAGGTGTAGCTTAATTATCTTTGGCATTCCTATTCGGTGGTGTACACATTTTGGAGACAAGTGTTCAAAATACGAAAAGAAATATTTGCAAATTTGCTCTGTTCTTTGCATCCGTTAAACTGTTTGGGATTGGGGGGGGGGGTTTAACCAAGAGGCAGAGAAAGGATATTTCTCTGTGTGGCGTAGTGGTTAAGAGCAGGTGCATTCTAATCTGGAGGAACCGGGTTTGATTCCCTGCTCTGCCGCTTGAGCTGCGGAGGCTTCTCTGGGGAATTCAGATTAGCCTGTGCGCTCCCACACACGCCAGCTGGGTGACCTTGGGCTAGTCACAGCTTCTCGGAGCTCTCCCAGCCCCACCCACCTCACAGGGTGTTTGTTGTGGCGGGCGGGGGAAGGGCAAGGAGATTGTAAGCCCTCAAAACTGTAGCCTCCCTCTCCTATTAGCTCCCATTGGAAACAATGGGGGATGGGGGACCCCCTTTGGGAGTCCATAACTTTGGACACCTTGAACCAAAGGGGGGGGGGGTAGCATCAGGACAGTCTCCTGATGATATGCTGAAATTCTGGTGCTGATATGTCTAAAAATGCACCCGATGCAGGCACCAATGTCCTGGTGCAAAAAATTTTTTTGGTCATGGTGGAGTGGCCGCCCATGTGGGGGTGGGGTGGGGAGGGACCCAATTCAGGTTTTGCCCAGGGCTCCAATTTGCCTCATTACGCCCCTGAACGGGAGGCTGTGCTTTGATCCACAAGGGAGGAGGATGCCCCTCCCACCCCGCTGCCAGCCTCCGCCCCATGGAAAGGAAAGCCACAGAGCCCGCACTCCTAGAGCGGCCGCCCGCGAAGGGGGCGGGACGCCATTCCCTTCCTTCCCGGCTTCTGGATATGGAGAAGCGCCCTTTGCAGCCCCTTTGGAGTGAGTGGCGGGAGGGGTGGGGTGGGGGGAGCTGGGAAGGGGGGGGGGATCAGGCGGCCCCGATCCAGGAAAGGCGCCCCACTGCAAAGGCTGCGAGGAGGGATGCTCCCTCTTCCCCCTCCTCTCTGCACAAGGAGGGGGGATGAGATGCAGAGGAAAGGCGGCGGGAAGAGGGGGCTGGAGTGGGGGGAGGGGTTGCTTAGGGTCAGACCCCCCCCCCGGGGCTACTCTTAGGGGCCAGCGGGAGGAAGGATGTTGCCTCTCCAGGGAGGGGAAGAAGCCGTGGGGACCCCCCAGTCCTGGCTTTCCTCTGGGGCACTCAGTGCACGTGCAAATGAGGGGCATTCAGAGAGTCTCCACCCCCACATCCAGAAGGGCAGAGCCACGAGCTGGGGGGGGGGGGGCAAAATGGGGTCGGCCATCTGGGGCTGAAGACCTCGCAGTGAGGAGGGGTGGGGGGGGAGGGTGCAGTGCAGGGCCAGGATCTTCTCTAGGCAAAGCCCAAAGTATAGAGAAAGGAATGGGGGAAGCAATGAATGGGGAGAAGAGCCCCCTCCCCCCCCACTTCACACAACTCTTCTTGATCCAGAGCCACTTTGTTCAAAGCAACCCCCCCCCCCCCAGAAGAGCCAGGGAATGCAGCCCTGCGAGAGACAGGAACAGGAGGGGGACCCTTTGGGCACTTTTGACTACAGAGGGGGGCTGATGGGTGAAGGCTGAGGAGGGGCAGGAGGTTTGGGGGAGGCCACCCCATTCCTTTGACCCCTCTACTTCTCGGCAGCCTGGTCCCAACAGACCTTTCCTTCCTTCCAGCTCAGGGTGCCAAGCAATGCAGCCGCCTCCTTTGCTCTTTGGGAAACTGAGGGAGAGACACCCCCCCCTCCCTGGTAAAATCCTGGTCCTTTGAGTTGCAGGTTGCCTTTCTTCTCCCCTGGGTGTGTGTGAAGTGGGGCTCGCTCCCGGTTCCCTCAGATTATGAATCAGCTTTCCATGTGCAGGGAATTTTCTGTGCTGCAAAGGAATGTTTTCAGTTGCCAGTTTCAGGGCTGGACTCTCCCACCTGCCCCCTTGAGCCAGGCAGGCAGTCCAGTTGTTTGCTCTTAGTGTGCAGCAACGGACATTATTTATACATTGATAATAAATATGGAGTGATCGAATGAAAAAATATTGAGGATCCATGGTTTGGAAACCCCCTCCCCTCCTCCCCTCCCTTGCATGCCACCCCTTCCCTCCCCCTCCCTCTGCCAGGGTGGGTGGGCCATGTCCAGATGCTGGGCCCCTTCCCCCCTCTATGGCACGAGGAAGTGCCCTAGATCCATATACGGTTGATTTTTGCAAGACGCTTTGTGGTTGTGAACATGACCTGTGATTTTATGATGAATTTGGTGTGATCTAACACAGAAGTCACAAGAAGCTGTGAGACTCCATGCCTTGGAATTATGTTTTCTTTCTTTTTTTAATACCTTTATTTATGAGATTTCATCAAACAATATTTTGCATAACACAAGAAAAACAATATACATAAATTGTGCATGTGACAAAAAAAACCCTATAACCAAACCCTATAATTTGTCATCGGCTATTCTAATTTCGCAATTGAATCAACATTGCGCCTGGATCACTTTCACTAATTGTTGAAACACTAAACACCCTAGTGACTTATACTGGAACAGACATACAAACATATAGACATATCGTGGACTTCCCCTTCGAGCCATACCCTTCTATTACTGGAGAGTCCTATATTACGTTGCTTTACCTTACTTCATTACTATACAATTCTTTCCCCTCTATTTTATCTCTACTGTTCGTCTTTTGCTCTCTTACTTACTAACAGCTATAATTTATATTTATTCTGTCTTGTTTATTCTTACAGCTTATATCTACCTCTGATGAAATTTTTCCAAGGTGTCCATTTCTTTATTTCTTTGTTCTCTTTTTTTGAAACTTTGCAGGTATTTTGTTGTTTTATATTGTCTATTTGAACAAATTCTGGTACCTTGTGGATCCATTCTTCAACAGTTGGTATTGATGTGGTTTTCCATTTAGCTGCTAAAAGTAATCTGGCCATTGATGTCGGGTACGAAAAGAGACATAAATAACTTTTTGACCATTTCACATTAGCAAATACTGGACTCAACAAATACGTTTCTGTTGTGTGTGTTTTTTAATTTTGTCTTGAATATTTTTTTCCATTATCTTGTGAATTTTTGACCCAAACTTTTTGATCTTTTTACATGACCACCAACAGTGTACAAACGAGCCGATCTTTTCTTCACATTTCCAACACGTGGATGAATGTCCTGTGTAGATTTTTCCTAACTTTTGAGGGGGTCAAATACCATCTGTAGAAAAGTTTTCGTACCATTGCAGCCCCATGAAGCAATGAATGCCTGATTTTTGTGGGGCTGCCTGTAGACTCAGACATGATCTACACAGGATGGGAATGGCTTTCTCTTGTGGTGTTCTTTTGTGAAAATCTTATGATTTCATCAGGATCCCTTTAAATTCCTCTTCATCCAACTTTTCCCCAGTCCCCTTTTGTACCCAACTTCAACCCAAATACAGCATTTTTATAATCTTTTTGTCCAATTCCTCTATGTTGGGCCCCTAAATAGGCTGTCTGTTGGGGGTGGGGGGAGGGTAGATATGTATGCAGAAGAGTTTGGGAACTGGAAGAAAAGTATCTCTCCACCCCCCTCCCACCACAAAACCACCCCAGCCTGAGGATGCTTCTCACCTTCCAGGAGCCATGGAAGATACAAATCGATGGAGCATTATTTAAGGGGAAGGGAGAAAAGGCAAAATATGAAGGGGCACGGAGACACTGGGCACCCCCTGACCCTAACAGCCCTCCCCCAATCCAGGGCTTCATGAGCTTTTCCAGGCTCTTCCCCTTGGTCTCCAAATCAGCTCTGCCAAATTATTGGTTTTCAGGATCTCCTCCTAAAAAGACTGGCTTCCCTCCCCCCCCCCCCCTTTGCCACAAAGGATGCTTTGTGGCAATGGGGGCAGAGACCCTTACTGTCCTTCTGTCACCCTTACTCTGGAGTGAGGCGGGGGCTAAAGGTTTGGGGTGCTCCATAGGAGGAAAAAAAGGCACAGTCTTCCAGAGTGATTGAAGGGCCTGAAGCTGCCAGTCACTTAGATCAGAAGGACTCCAGCTTTTAACTTGTGGGCTTTCTGGACTGGGTGATAGACCTTTTTCCTAACGTTTTGCCTGAATCTGTGCCTGGCATATTCAGAGATGTATCACAGAGGGAAGTGTGTTATACTTCTCTCCTCTGAAGATGCCACCCGCTGATGCAAGCGAAACGTTAGGAAAAAGATCTTCCAGATGACGGCCACACAGCCCGGAAAGCCAAAAAAAAACCCAGTTGAGTCCAGCCATGAAAGTCTTTGACAGTACATTATTTATTTATATTTGTTTATTTGATTTGATTTCTATTATATGACTATACATTAACATTACGTGTCTGAGAATTTCTTACATTGGTTATTGAAAACGACGATTGTGTTTATATTATTAATTGGCTATTGATCTGTAGGGTGACATTGTGATTGTTTGTTATATGACTCTTCTCAGAGTGATTAGAGGGCCCTTAAGCGGCTGATTGCTGACCTCAGACACACTCCAGCCTTTTAATGAAGCTGCCCATTGATATTCGAGAGCTACAAGAAACTCCTGAAAAGAAAGAACAGACGACATACCAAGGAACAACAGAACTGCAAGTCTGTTCATCTTTGTGGGACTGGCTTGGCAGAAGAAAGAAAACAGGCCCAAACTGGTACGTGTCAATTCTTGTTTTACATACTTCATACTCAAAGTACTTTGCTTTATGAACAGCATCAACAACAAGTTTGGTTGTGGTGGGCTTTCCGGGCTGTGTGGCCGTGGTCTGGCAGATCTTGTTCCTAACATTTTGCCTGCATCTGTGGCTGGCATCTTCAGAGGTGTATCACAGAGGGAAATGTGTTACACACTGTGTCCACACTGGACACAGTGTATCACACACTTCTCTCTGTGATACTGGACACAGTGTGTAATACATTTGTGATACACCTCTGAAGATGCCAGCCACAGTTGCTGGCGAAATGTTAGGAACAGGATCCAGCAGACCACGGCCACACAGCTTGGAAAACCCACAACAACCACTTGAGTCCGGTCACGAAAGACTTCGACCACAAAAAGTTTGATTGTCATTTTCATAAACCCACATGTTGCAAGGTGAAATCACACAAAAGATGTGAACTTCCTCAGTTTTTTAATGAAAATGTTTATTTGATACACTCTTTGAAGGAAATGGAAGTTACACTTTGTTTGGAGTGACCTTAGAGTTGTCGAGCTGCACATGGTGGGACACAATTTATTGCACACACCCCCATTCTGCATGGGAGTTGCCACCTTCTGATCTTCAGGTATAATCAATGATTTCAGAGGTGCCCTTTCTTAGACCCCAACCTGAAAATAGTCATTTTATTTATCCACAAAAGCCTCTGAGGGCAGAGAAGTCAGCTAAGCCTAGATCCTGAGCCTGCCATTCTGTGGGTAAAAGTGACCCCAAGAAAGTCCAGTAAGAGGGTTGCAGAGTTCCACGTGGGGCCTGGAGTTCTCCTGGAATTACGGCTGATTTCCAGACTCCAGAGGTCAGTTCTGAAACATGTTTCCAGGGTTCACACAGCCCAGCATGACCACCAGCATCCATGGAAACACCCCTGATGCCCTCCAATCATCGTTCAAGGTGGCTCCCCTGTGACAGGAAGAGAGAGGCGGAGCCTGCTGGTGAGGCCACACCTCCTGGTATCAGCCTCCTGCCCAGAAGGCCCAGTTCTCCCTCCGGCACTGGGGTTTGAGTGGGAGGAGCATCTTTTTGCCAGGCAAGTGAGTGACAGACCCCCAAGCAACACAACAGAGAGAAACACGAGGGCGCAGTCACAGGAGGCCTGAGCACAGGTCCTAGTAAGGCCGTAGTGAGTATTTTGGCTGATGCTCCCCCTCATCTAGCAGCTCCCTTTCGTGGCCTTGCCAATATCCAGGTAGGATGTTGCCCTTATATAAAGCCATGGTGCGACCGCACTTGGAGTACCGTGTTCAGTTCTGGTCGCCACATCTCAAAAAGGATATCGAAGAGATAGAAAAAGTGCAGAGAAGGGCAACGAGGATGATTGAGGGACTGGAGCACCTTGCCTATGAGGAGAGGCTGCAGCGTTTGGGACTCTTTAGTTTGGAGAGGAGATGTCTGAGGGGGGATATGATTGAAGTCTATAAAATTATGCATGGGGTAGAAAATGTTGACAGAGAGAAATTTCTCTCTCTTTCTCACAATACTAGAACCAGGGGGCATCCATTGAAAATGCTGGGGGGAAGAATTAGGACTAATAAAAGGAAACACTTCTTCACACAACGTGTGATTGGTGTTTGGAATATGCTGCCACAGGAGGTGGTGATGGCCACTAACCTGGATAGCTTTAAAAGGGGCTTGGACAGATTTATGGAGGAGAAGTTGATTTATGGCTACCAATCTTGATCCTCTTTGATCTGAGATTGCAAATGCCTTAACAGTCCAGGTGCTCGGGAGCAACAGCCACAGAAGGCCATTGCTTTCACATCCTGCACGTGAGCTCCCAAAGGCACCTGGTGGGCCACTGCGAGTAGCAGAGAGCTGGACTAGATGGACTCTGGTCTGATCCAGCAGGCTAGTTCTTATGTTCTTATGATCTGGAGATAGCCTGGGATTACAATGGATTAGTTTCCACAGAGAAAGTAGCCTTTGGGAGGTGGACTCGAAGCCTTTATCCCCTGCCCTCCCCTCGTTCCATCCCAAATGTCCAGTAATTTCCCAACCTGAAGTATGTATTCAGATGGGTTCTTTGCCGCCTTACCTCCTGTCCATCCCAGCAGCCGTTGCACCCCACTCCCCATACAAACCACACTCCCGGCAAAATCCTACTCTGTGTCAGATTTACATGTGTCCTGTGGTAGCAGGAGACCACCTTGGAATTGGGTGGGCATCCTGACACACCCCAAAGCTCCTAGGACAGGCCCCAAACCTAAAGTAAAGTAACATTTCTAAAGAGCCAGAAATACAAGCCCCAAGAAGCGCTTCTGTTTTGATCCATTGTACATCAACATCACATTTCTCTTTTGTTTTGCTTTGTCTCTCTGCCGCATATCTGCCCAGAAGAAGCCTTTTTTCATAGCCAACTGAGAAAGGCATCTTTTCAGAGTCGAAGGCTACCGAGTAGAAGAAGGAGATGGGAGAACAGGACCCAGAAGGAGTGGGACCCTGCAAGAGAGCAACGAATGGCCCCTGTCCCATGCAAGCTGGGAGTGGTGTTGAATTCTGGGAGAGAGCCGTGCCGGAGATCTGGAATCAAGAGCCCCTGAACACGGAAGTACTTTGCCGACACTTCCGGCAGTTCCGTTACCATGATGCTGATGGGCCCCGGGAAGTTTGCAGCCAGCTGCATGGACTGTGCAACCGCTGGCTGAAGCCAGAGAGGCACTCCAAGAAGCAGATCCTGGACCTGTTGATCCTGGAGCATTTCCTGGCCATCCTGCCCCGAGAAATGCAGCGCTGGGTGAGAGGATGCTGTCCGGAGAGCAGTTCCCAAGCGGTGGCCCTGGCAGAGGGCTTCCTCCTGAGTCAAGCCGAGGAGAAGAGGCAGGCAGAGCAGGTGAGGCCTTTTCTTTCCACTTCTCCTAGGAAATTTCTCATCCCTCCAGATAATTCCCCAGGGCTGAAGGAAAACCCTGCTAGGTCTCCTAATAGATAGGGGCAGAGTCTGGGAGTGGGGCAGGATGCGTTCCTCAGTGTCTTCCATTCCGTCTCTTACCTGTCTCCCTCACTGCTCCTTCAGAGGTGGGGTCCATCCGTGAAGATGGAAAGGAAGTTCTCCGAGAGGGAAAGAGCTCCGCTGGAGGAAGGGCAACCTGCCCATGACCAGGAACGTGCCCAAAATGCCCTCTCACGCGGTAAGGACTCCTTGTTCCAGGACGGGATTGGATCACCCAGTGAATTTGATGGGTATAGAGTTCTGGTCAGGAAAAAAGTGAAATGCTTCTTCACACAACTTGTGACACTCATTGTTCAGCAGTTGTGATGCCCATAAAAATCCTAGAAGCAGTTCCACACATAATGTGAAGAAATGGCTCCTTCCCCCACCCCCTCTTTCTTCTTCAAGCAGGGGTCATAGACTTGGAGGACTTAAAAACACTAGAAGGGTATCAGGAAGGACTACCTGACCCAGGGGAAAAGATATCTTGATCCTGCCTCACCAGGTCAAAAGAGGGTGGGGCCTAGGAACTGATAAATTGCTGGGAACAGAGAGGAAAGGTCTCTTCTAGCTCAGCCATTGAAGGAACCAGATGCTCTGGAGAGATCAGCCATTTTGGAACCATGTGCTCGCCCAGGTAACGGGACCTCTATGAGGATTGTCACCTTCTAAGTTTAAGAGCCTGCCCTTTTTCTAACAACAGTATGTTTAGAATAGGGGATGGAGGATTTGCGTTTATATCTCTTTTGTTTTGGAACCCCTAGCTCAATCTGGTGCAGTGCTGAAACAGACTGGTAACCATTTTATTTTTAACAAATACTTTTAAACCTTAGATGCTGGAAACAGTTCAACATACCACAAATGCCTCCACCGTCTTGGATGCACTAAATCGGAGGGCTCCAGGAGGAAAGCTGGCAATTGGGAAGCCACTGCTCCACCAGGGCCTCCGATCTGCCCTGTGGAACCCAGGAGAGGGGAGACAGAGGCTAGGCCTCAGAGTTCCCCTGTGGAACCCAGGAGAGGGGAGACAGAGGCTAGGCCTCAGAGTTCCCCTGTGGAACCCAGGAGAGGGGAGACAGAGGCTAGGCCTCAGAGTTCCCCTGTGGAACCCAGGAGAGGGGAGACAGAGGCTAGGCCTCAGAGTTCCCCTGTGGAACCCAGGAGAGGGGAGACAGAGGCTAGGCCTCCGATCTGCCCTGTGGAACCCAGGAGAGGGGAGACAGAGGCTAGGCCTTAGAGTTGCAAAGGAGGCTGGGGAGCCCTGAGCGTCCCTAGCAGGAAGTTCCTCAGACAATGTATTGTCGAAGGCTTTCACGGCCGGAATCACTGGGGTGCTGTGTGGTTTCCTGGGCTGTATGGCCGTGTTCTAGCAGCATTCTCTCCTGACGTTTCGCCTGCATCTGTGGCTGGCATCTTCAGAGGTGTATCACAAAGGGAAATCTGTTACACACTGTGTCTCAGAGAATCACAGAGCTGGAAGAGACCTCAACGGTCACCTAGACCAACACAGCTTGCGCAATGCAGATCGATGCTCGTATGCTCTCAGGATAACCCACAGATGCCAGCCAGATCCTCCGAAGATGCCAGCCACAGATGCAGGCGAAACGTCAGGAGAGAATGCTGCTAGAACACGGCCATACAGCCCGAGAAACCACACAGCACCCCAGTGATTCCGGCCACAAAAGCCTTCGTCAATACAAGGGAGGGAACACTTTGCAGAAGCCTGAATCTATGACATCTTCGTTCCAAGAAGCCCTGTCCAGGAAAAGTTGGCAACCCCTGGTAGAGGCTTAGGAATGGGCAAAGCGGGCCTGTTCCACCACACGTGGGTTACAATATTCACATATTGATGGGTAGAGAGTTCTGGTCGGGAAAAAAGTGAAATGATTCTTCACACAACTTGTGACACTCATTGTTCAGCAGGTGTGACGCCCACACATGGGTTACAATATTCAGATCGCTACTTTTTAAATTAGAGGCACTCAAGATTGGTCAGAAGAACCTCAGCCAAGCTCTTCAGTTTTGTGAATAAGCAGAGCCTCTCTCGCAACTTACCAGAAAGTTTTACAGATCTTTTTGAGTGTACATAGGGCAAGGTTTCACAGTTATGGGAACGGAGGTGCATGAAGAACGATTCACGCAGCAAACAGAATAGGAAGTGGAAGCTAATACTTTTTCTTCCATTTTTCCCTCCCTCACAGGCCAGGAAGAGAGAGTGTTGATCCCTTCTCTTTGCGGAGGTGTGAAAACAGCAGCTGCACCTCCGGCCCAGGTAGGAGAGATGAGCAGGAGACAGCCTGGTTCCCCCTCCCTTTCCCAGGCAAGCTTTTCTCCTGCCGTTGGTGCTGAGGGGCAAGAGGCTGTAAATGCCACTCCTGATACATAATCTGAGCTCTCCATAATGCAGCCTCCCAGAGTCCCCCTTTCAGCATCCTGTCTCTGCCTGATATGACCTCTGACCAGGGAATCTGCTTTTTCTTCCAGTCTCTGGTTTCCTTTGGGGAGGTGGCCGTGTATTTCGGAGAGGCAGAATGGGCATTACTGGATCCAGACCAAAGAGCTCTCTACGAGGGCGTCATGCAGGACAACTACGAGAGTGTGGCCTCTCTGGGTAAGGAACTTTCATAGGTGCACATTTCTGCCTTTGGGATGAGGCATGAATCAAAACGTTGAACAGCAATACGTTGGGTTGAGGCCTGTTCCATTACGTGCTCCCTTTGGCAGGCCTCGAGGTGGCCAAGTAGAGCAACCCAAATCACCTGGTTTTCCTAGGGCAACAGAGGGCAGTGTTGTGTCCGTCACCCAAGCCAGAGAGTGTATCCTGGTTGTAAGGCCAATGGGGGACTCCGTGGCCCTCAGGGAGACTCCGAAAGGAGCCACATCCCAATTTCTCAGTGGACAACCATAAGAAAACACTTATCCTCCATATGGGGTGATGCCCTCTGACTGTGGTCTGAGAGTGGCGAAAAGGGTCTAATTCCTGCCTTCTTCACATGAGCTTGGCCCAGTCCCAGTTCTCTCAGAACTCTCTCAGCCTCATCTACCTCACATGCTGCCTGTTGTGGGAAGGGAAAGGAATATGATTTGTAAGCTACTTTGAGGCTCATTAGGGTTAAGAAAAATAGGGTATAAAATCTTCTCTTCTACTTGTCCTCTTTCATCCTCCATAACAGATTGAAAAGAGCTGTGTGGCAAGTCACATGTGACTGGTCGAGGAAGGATTCCTTGCCGTTTTGCCCGGTGGGATCAGGTGTGACCAGCAGCTCAGTTGTGAGGAAAGAAGTTCTGATGAAGGAAACATTCGCCCATAAATGAGCAATCCCTGATGGGTGGGTTGGCTTCTTGCCTAGTGCTGATTGGACCTTTTTCTTTCTTCCAGCAGAGGAAGTAGAGGAAATAGTTGAAGGATTCCAGGGATTCTCTGTGGAGAAAGCCAAGGATCAGGATTCCAAAGGAAAGTCTGAAGATGAAGACAGGTCACAGAGTCAGGAGGGAAGTCACACAGACCAGAGAAGGGATAACCCCATTCTGTCCCAAGGAGGAGGTTTTTGTGAAGTCCCAGTCCAAGAAGCAAGATCAACCTCAACAGACAAGAATGAGGGCATCCATGTTAACCAGAGAATCCTCTCCAGGCAAAATGAACATGAAAACATGGCCTTTGGAAAGACCTTCAGTAAGAACATCAGTCTTATTTTCGAGAGGCAAATTTCATCTGGAGAGAAACTGTATGATAGCATAAAGTGCAGAAAGACCTTCAGTCAGAAATCAGCCCTTCCTTCACATCTAAAAATTCACCCAGGTGAGGAAGCGTATAAATCGTTAGTTTGCAAATCAAGCCATTCTGATGCAGCAGGTTTTCATGTCTTTTAAAATTGTATATTAATTTACACTTTAATGTACAGCAGCAAAAAAGCCACTGAACTGTTTTGTCTGTGGATGGAACTTTAAGGAAAGATCAGATTTCCTTATGTGGGTGCTAACTGGATCTCTCTTTTTTATTCCAGCATGGGATGAGCAGTGGACTGAAGGCAATGACCAAGTGCACGAGCTATTGCCAGAGGAAGAGAAGAATGGAGATTTGAAAGGAAAATTCTGGAATCAAGGCAAACCGGAAAAGCAGACAGGAAGTCACATGCCTGAGAAGAGGGATGAATATATTCCTGGCCCAGGACGGGATTGCCATGAAGTAATCCACGCAGTAGAGGAAACATATAAGTGCCTGGAATGCAGAATGAACTTCTCAGCTCTCAGCCAGTATGAAATCCATTTGCAAACACACAGTGGAAAGAAGAAACATCAATGTTTGGGTTGTGGCATGACTTTCCTTAGCAGAGCAAAGCTCCTATGGCATCAAAGAAAACATCAAAGAGAGAAACCTTATAGTTCCTCAGACTTTGGCAAGAGCTTGTCACAAAAATCAGATTTTCTTCAACACCAAAGGACTCATTCAGGAAAGAGGGCATTAATCTGCTTAGATAGGAAAAAGACCTTTTCTGGTAGTAGAAAGGGTAATGTACATATTCCAAAACACAGCATAATGAGAGTACAAATATGCTTCATCTGTGGAAAGTTGTTCAGCTGCAGATCAAAGCTCCTTGTGCACCAAAGAACCCACACAGGAGACAAACCTTTTGAATGCAGAGTGTGTTCAAAGAGATTCAGTCAGAGTTTGCATCTTCAACAGCATCAAAGAACGCACACAAATGAAAGACCTTTTGAATGCCCAGAATGTGGAAAAAGATTCAGTCATAATAGCAGTCTTCAACGGCATCAAAGAACTCACACAAATGAGAGACCTTTTGAATGCCCAGAGTGTGGAAAGAGATTCAGTCAGAGTAGCAATCTTCAGCAGCATCAAAGAACCCACACAGGAGACAAACCTTTTGAATGCCCAGAGTGTGGAAAGAGATTCAGTCAGAGTAGCAATCTTCAACAGCACCAAAGAACCCACACAGGAGACAAACCTTTTGAATGCAGAGAGTGCTCAAAGAGATTCAGTCAGAGTTTGTATCTTCAACAGCATCAAAGAACTCACAGAAATGAGAGATCTTTTGAATGCTCAGAGTGTGGAAAGAGATTCAAAGAAATTGGCACTCTTAAACAGCATCATAGAACTCACACAAATGAGAGACCTTTTGAATGCTTAGAGTGTGGGAAAAGATTCAGTCGGAGTAGCAGTCTTCAACAGCATCAAAGAACTCACACAAATGAGAGACCTTTTGAATGCTCAGAGTGCGGAAAGAGATTCAAAGAAAGTAACACTCTTAAACAGCATCAAAGAACTCATGCAGGGGAGAAACCTTTTGAATGTTCAGAGTGTGGAAAAAGATTCAGTCGGAGTAGCAGTCTTCAACAGCATCAAAGAACTCACACAAATGAGAGACCTTTTGAATGCTCGGAGTGTGGAAAGAGATTTAAAGAAAGTGGCACTCTTCAACGGCATCAAAGAACTCACACAAACGAGAGACCTTTTGGATGCTCAGAGTGTGGAAAGAGATTTAGTCAGAGTAGCGCTCTTCAGCGGCATCAAAGAACTCACAGAAATGAGAGACCATTTGAATGCTCAGAGTGTGGAAAGAGATTTGGTCAGAATAGTGCTCTTCAGCGGCATCAAAGAACTCACACAAATGAGAGGCCTTTTGAATGCTCACAGTGTGGAAAGAGATTCAATGAACGTGACACTCTTCAACAGCATCAAAGAACTCACACAAATGAGAGACCTTTTGTATGCTTAGAGTGTGGAAAGAGATTCAATCAGAGTGGCCATCTTCAACAGCATCAAAGAACTCACACAAATGAGAGACCTTTTGAATGTTTAGAGTGTGGAAAGAGATTCAAAGAAAGTGGCACTCTTAAGCAGCATCAAAAAACTCACAGAAATGAGAGACCTTTTGAAAGCTCAGAGTGGGAAAAGAGATTCAGTCATAGAGGCAATCTTTGAACAGGAAAAGAAGGTTATAGAGAAACACTGCACACTTGTACTGCTGTATGTGAATGTAAACGCAAAGTAGAAGTCTTCAGAGTAGCACTCTTCAACAGCATCAAAGGACTCACACAAATGAGAGAACCTTTTGAATGCACAGAGTGTGGAATGAGATTCAGATATAGTGCCAATCTTCAATAGTATCAAAGAACTCACAAATGAGAGACCTTTTTCATGCTCAGTGTGGAAAAAGATTCAGTCAGAGTAGCAGTCCAATAGCATCAAAGAACTCACACAAACGAGAGATCTTTTGAATGCTCAGGGTGTGGAAAAAGATTCAATCACAGTAACACTTTTCAAAATCATCAAAGAACACACAAATGAAAAACCTTTTGAATGCCCAGAGTGTGGACAGAGATTCAGTCGGAGTGGCATTCTTCAACAGCATCAAAGAATTCACACAAATGAGAGATCTTTTGAATGCTAAAGTGTGTGAAAACAGATTCAGTCAGAGTAGCAATGTTCAATGGCATAAAACACCTCACACAAAAGAGACTTTTTGAATGATCTGAGATTGAAACAAAATCTCTTCAACAACATCAAAGAACACAGGCAAGAACCCTTATGTTTGCTTGGAATCTGGAAAGAGATTCAGTCAGCGGGACACTATTCAACCACATCAAAAGATCCACACACTAGAGAAACCTTTTGAGTGCTCAGAATATGGAAAGAGATTTAGCCTGACACCTAAGAACCCAGACACAGGAAAATCCTTTTCAGTGCTCAGTGTAAGGTCCCTGTCTCCTCCTCAGCTGAGGCACCCCAATTTGATCCCCCATCTTCTCCTGGTTGTTTTTGAAAAGCACCCAATTGAAATTCTGTTGTAGAATTTGCATATATTTGGGATTGGTATGAGAGAGCCCATCTGCCTACCATGGGCAAAGAACATTCCATCACAGAGGCAGGAGGTCACCAGGGCTTTTATGTACCACTTCCCCAGTTCCATGGCTTGTGAACAGCAATATATCTACTTCAAAAGTATTTCATCAAACCAAAGCAAGATCATTTCCAGTTAACAGGCAATCACCTCTAAGCCATCAAATCAGCCTTTACATCTGATCAACTCAGGCACATCTGATCAATTCAGGCATACTGGGTGCTATGAAAATCTGCCCATATGGGAATGTCAGGGCTCATATTCAACTCTTTGCACTGAATTTTGAAGGCAGTTCTTTAGACTGCTCAGTTGATTCAACTTTGATTTTTTTCAATCGATCATGATCTTGGTAAAGTCTGGTCCCATGTGAAACAATGGGGTTGTCCCCATAGAAGGGAAACACAGGTATGTGGAAGGTGTTTTCCAGGTTTCTCCCCATTACCTGGATACCCCTGCAACTTCTTTGCAGGAAACCCTCCTTCCCTCAAATCTCTCTCTCTCTTTCTCCCTGGTTGGACTTCTGCTCCATGAACTCTCAGCAATTCTCACCTTCTCACTCACCTTGGAACAAGAAATATTGTACTCACTCTATCCTGCCTCCCTCCCCCCTTCTTAGTTTTTGCAGGTGCACCTACGAGGACTTTGGGAATTAGCTCTTGTGTAGATTCTCTGCTATTTTACTTTCATTCTTTTTTGTATCCCATAAAATTAAAAGTGTGATCACTTCACCTTTTTTTGTAATTTTATTCTTGGATACCCCTTCTGAGATCTACCCTGGGATTCGTAGACTAGAAGAACTGGAGTTTGAAATGTGGATTTTGAATCTAAGATTAAAAAATTCTGAGGGTAACTGACATTTTTGTTGTGTGCATTTTGGGGCATGTACATCTAGTGAAAAACACATCTGTGCATTGAGGTATGATGCAGCTGCCTGACTGGGGAATACACAAAGCATAGAGTAACATACTGACACGTCAATGACACAACATAATTTGGAGGGAATTGTGGGGGGAAGGAGTAATTCAGTTATAAATTGAATAAACTGCAAGGTATCGTTGGACCCGCGTGTCTTAAACTGGGCTGGGACTTGAAAATGAACCACAGCTCTCACAGGTGGCATGCACTTCCAGAAAGAAAGAACAAAATTTACTTTGAGAAGGAAGGCTGAAAGACTTTGAGAAGTATGGAATAGAAAGAGAAAGTCGGAGAGGGTGAGAAAGACTGAGAAAAACGGAAGATTGAGAGAGTCCACAGGAAGAGGTGAACAGCACCCCTGCAAAATGCCCTTCCGGTTTCTGGTTGGGGGAGTCCCCAGCCCCTCCCCTCTGACTTAAGACACCTCACCTGGAAGAGGGAGGAACCCCTGACTGGTTTCCTCCAACGAGAAAGAAGCCATGGACAAAACCACTTGCCTCCCTGGCTAAACAGTTGGAGAGTGTGGGATAATAGAGGATTGGACTAGGATCTCAGAGACGCAGGCTCGAATCCCCACTTTGCAATGGAAACCTACTGGGTGAACATAGGCCAATCTCGGGGTTGATGTTTCATGATTAAAATGGAGATGTGGGGTAATATGTTATAAGCTGCTTTGGGTCTCCACTGGGCGGAAAATGGGTATATAAATAACTCAATTACATGTTCTTGAACTGTACGAATAGTCCTTGTAGCACCCCCACTTATAAAGATAATGGTCTTAGAAGAGTTTACAGCCTGTCGTCATTCTCAAATGGCATTAGAGAACAGCACTGCTTTAAACAGGGTGGAGTGAGAGATTTTAAAAATGCAAAAATTTGGAAGAAAATCAATGGTGGAAAAGGAGGAACTGGCGTTGAGATGCCGCATGACTGTTAAGCTTGGATGTTACGGGAGCTCACTGCAGCTCCTTCAGTCCCCACATAGTTATGTGCTGCATGATTCCGGTGGCAAATTCCTGCCTGTTATGCAGTAGGCAGCCACTTCTGGACGTGGCCTTAGTGGGCAGGAAAGGCACTCTTTACATGCTTAAAAAACTTACATAAAGTTGTGTAGCCATTACCCACCCCCTCCCACCCACATAACTGGCCACTGGCTTATTTCAATTAGACTAATGGATGAACAATTGGGAAAATAAGGGCCACTGGTTCATTTCAAGTTCTGATTCTTGTATGTGTGTCTGGGGTGTGTGTTTTACACCCTCTTTTCCAATTTGTCATTAATATGTTATTTGATGGGTTCCAACAATCAATGAAAGCTTTCAATTCTATTTCCCATTCCCAGATTAGAAACCACCTGCTCTTCCCCACTACACCATGCCACCATCAAAGGAAAAAGGGTAGCCTCAAACCATTTTAAATGGATGTTCTTTTAAAATGATTGTTTGGTGGAAACATTTTAAAAATGTCTTCAGTTGCCTGTAGGATCTCATGAAGACATTTCTCAGGCCTTTGTGCTGTCCCCAGACTCTCTCCTTGAGGACACTTTCTAAGCTCACCCTATTCCCCCCTTCCCTGTTCATTTTTTCATTTACTTTTGTTTGTTTTTTTAATGGGGGGGGTAATCTTTCATGTATTGAGCATACAAGGCACAGAGAACCACAGCACAAGGATGGGAAGCACTGGTTCTAGATCTAGTTCAAAAATGGGGAGGGGGAGTCATGTAATGATATCCATGGATCATTTCAAGAGGGTGAGTGCTGATATACGTCATGGCAAAAGGGGTGGGGATTTGAAATGTTTTAGAAACGTTTTAGGTGATTTGTGCAGAAAGGGAACTGCTGCCAAACCTCCAGCAATATCCCAGCCAAAGTCTGAACTCAAGAATGTCAATATTTCACTGACTTAATGGATCATTTTTAAACAATAGTCCTGATCCATTACTTTAGCGCAGGGATCCCTAAACCCCCATGCTGATCACCTTTGCTTTCCCTTGAAAAGGAGAATAAAAGTCGCACTTCGAGAACGTTCAGAAACTGCAGGGATTCTCTGATCTGAGAATGCAGAGAATTTTGAAGAGGGGAAAATGTGTGCGCAGCTGCGAATCCAACCTGAAGGGAATGTACGCTCGATGTGAAGGAGGCCCTGCTTAGTTCCGTCTATTAGATTTGTAGACTGCATGAGTCCCCTTGCTCTGAAACCAGCTGCTCCTATCCCTGTATTAATAATTCAGAGATTTATTTCTTAAACTTGTACCCCGCCCTCCCCCGAAAGGCTCAGGGCGGCAACAACAGTATAAAAACAATTTCCAACAAAAGCATAAGAACAGCATAATAAATAAAGCATAAAATTACCCAAATTCAGATGGCGACTTATAACACCCAATATGCCCCCCGGGAGGCCAGAAAATAGATGTTAAGACAGATAACCCGGCTGGCCCAAAAGCCCGGTGGAACAGCTCTGTCCTGCAGGCCCTGCAAAAACTACTCAGTTCCCGCACGGCCCTGATCTCAGTCGGGAGCATGTTCCACCAGGTAGGGGCCAGGACCGAAAAGGCCCTGGCCCTTGTTGAGGCCGGCCAGATAGTTTTTGGGCCAGGGACTTCCAGCAGGTTACCCTCCGAAGAACGGATCTGAAGTTGGCTCCATCTCAAAAAAAAAACCCCTTGGAATTAGTTTCTTCTCAACCACGAGGCTATCTATTTATCTACCCGGGGGGGGGGGGATTTCTCCACCCCCAATTTCCAACTCCCAAGGAACTGAAGAACAAGAGATAAAATGGCCTCTATGTATCAGGGGCATATCGATGGAAAACGGTGCCTAAGGCAAGCACTGAAAGCCGCTCTTCCCCTCCTCCCTGAAGCCTGGCCAGGTCCAGCATTAAACTGCATGTGCTTTGGCAGAGCCTGCATTTCAATGTTGGACCAGCGAGGCCATGTGAACTTCGTCCAGCCTGCAGTTTAAAGCAGGTCCGGCCAGGTTGAGCCCATCATGGAACTGTTGACTGTGCCTGGTTGGATCCATATTTCTACTGGAAGTCCACCTGAGGAGGAGGAAGAGGAAGAAGAGGACAAGGAGGGGTTTGGATTTATACCCCCGTTTTTCCTTCCTGTAAGGAGACTCAAGGTGACTTACAACCTCCTTTCTCTTCCTCTCCCCACAACAGACACCTTGTGAGGTAGGTGGGGCTATGAAAGTTCTGAGAGAACTGTGACTAACCCAAGGTCACCCAGCAGGAGTGTAGGAGTGCGGAAACACATCTGGATCATGAGAACATGAGAACAAGCCTGCTGGATCAGACCAGAGTCCATCTAGTCCAGCTCTCTGCTACTCGCAGTGGCCCACCAGGTGTCTTTGGGAGCTCGCGTTCAGGAGGTGAAAGCAATGGCCTTCTGCTGCTGCTGCTGCTCCTGAGCACCTGGTCTGCTAAGGCATTTGCAATCTCAGATCAAGGAGGATCAAGATTGGTAGCCAGAGATCGACTTCTCCTCCATAAATCTGTCCAAGCCCTTTTTAAAGCTATCCAGGTGAGTGGCCATCACCACCTCCTGTGGCAGCATATTCCAAACACCAATCACACGTTGCGTGAAGAAGTGTTTCCTTTTATTAGTCCTAATTCTTTCCCCCAGCATTTTCAATGAATGGCCCCTGGTTCTAGTATTGTGAGACAGAGAGAAAAATTTCTCTCTGTCAACATTTTCTACCCCATGCATAATTTTAAGAACATAAGAACATAAGAACAGCATAATAAATCACCAGATAAACCTCTGCCACTTAGGTGGAGGAGTGGGGAATCAAACCCGGCTCTCCAAATTGGAAAGCAGATTGGACAGCAAGCCCTTAGGCCCGTGGTGGCGAACCTTTGGCACTCCAGATGTTATAGACTACAATTCCCATCAGCCCCTGTAGCATATGCCCAATTGCTTAGAGGCTGATGGGGTGTAGTCCATAACATCTAGATTATAGGTCCTACCTAGGCTTGAATCAAGTTGAGCAGTCACTTCATCATAAGAGCGACCATAAAAGGGCCAATACACTTATGTCCTAGTTTTTTGAACTGATGTATGTGTCTGAGGTTGTTGATAGATAGGTAAACCATATCTCCCATTGTCAGGACAATGTGGTGGCGATGCTTATCTGCCTGTTTCTTTTGAGTGCCTTTGTCTTTCTGCAGTGCTCATAGGATGGGATCCCAGCCATCCACAATCTTCTGAATCCACTCCTGCAATTCAGGAGGATCGACACCAGGTTGACCCAAAAAGGGGAGGGGCTGGGCTGATCGTCCTGAGACAAAGATGTTTTTCCTGTGCTACTGTGCATCGCATTGTTGTAAAAATATTCCACATATGGTATTGAAAATTGATTGAAAACATTTTAGAAACATTTTAGGTTATTTGTGCAGAAAGGGCCACTGCTGCCAAACCTCCAGCAATATCCCAGCTACAGTCTCAACTCAAGAATATCAATATTTCACTGATGTAATCGATCATTTTTAAACAATGATCCTGATCCATTCCTTTAACACAAGGATCCCTAACCCCCCCCCCCCCCCGCTGATCCTCTTCACTTTCCCTGGAAAAGGAGAGGAAAAGTCACACTTTGAGAACTTTCAGAAACTGCAGGGATTCTCTGATCTGAGAGTGCAGAGAGTTTTGAAGAGGGGAAAATGTGTGCACAACAGAGAATCCAACCTGAAGGGAATGTACTCTCAAGGTGAAAGAGACCCTGCTTAGTTAGTTCTGTCTATTAGTCAGAATTGTAGCCTGCATGAGCTCCCTTGCTCTGAAACCAGCTGCTCTTATCCATGTATTATTAATTTAAAGTTGCCAGCATTGGGTTGGAAATAGCTGGAGATTTGGGAGTGGAGCTAGGAGAGGGCAGTGTTTGAGGAGGAGAGGGATCCCACCCAGAAAGTCCACTCCAAAGCACCCATTTTCTCATGAATAGATCTTTGTTGTCTGGAGATGAATGGTAAAAGCAGGGGATCTCTAGGACCCACCTGAAGGCTGGCAACCATATTGAACACCAGAATAGCCAGCCTCCAGGTGATCTCCCACTACTCTGCCTTATCTCCAGGTGATATTCCTGAGTGTGCCTTTGCTGATGTTCCTCCAGTAGCATGGACTGAGCCTCTTTCATTGTGACCCACCAACCTGTTAAACCAAAGTCTTTGGGTGGAAGCCAAGCATCCTCAGGAGCTTAATGAACAAGACAGTGGAGTTTTTTCCCCCCTTCTGCAGATGATTTATTTAGTACGTGGGTGTCAACAAACACCCATGCTTTGCTTTTTGGTGATCTCTGTCCTTCTTCCATCCAGTAAGGAAAAGTTGCCTCACCACAAAAATGCTCACCTCTGAAAGTGATGGATGTACCGGTAGATGTCTTCCAGGCTCTTGGAGAGAGGGTGAGAGAGAGGCCCTTTTCGCACAGACAGAATATTCACTTTCAATCCACTTTCACAATTGTTTGCAGGTGGATTTTGCCATTCCGCACAGTTGCAAAGTGCATTGAAAATGGATCAAAAGTGCACTAAGCGCATTATTCTGCATGTGCGGAAGGGGTCCAGAGAGAGAAAGTGAGAGAGAGAACGAACCTATGAAGCACACACACACACACAAAGCCTTTATTGGCATCATACAGTAAAACAATTTGTAACCAAAAACGTTTTACAACCAGAATAACATAGTTACAACTCAAATAACCATCATTTAATATAAAAATCTCCCTTAGCAGATGTGCCAATAATATCCAACAGAAACTTGGCAACTAATTCAGAAAAATCCTGATTTGATCCATCCAGGAAATACTTTATCCTTTGATCATCTGTCATATCTACATTAAAAGATGTAAACAATGGAGTCGATAACTTATACCTTAAAAGCATTCCCTATTTGGACGGTGGAAACATGATATGCTCTAGTGTTTCATACTTGTATGCTGTTGCAAGGGCATAATCTTTTACTACGATCTTTTGGTACATTTTTTTGGAATCGACCCTCGGAGTAGAGCAGATGGCAAAATATTATGAATCTTACTAAAGAGAATGCACGATCTCAATCTAAAATTAATCATATAAAGTAAATAATGAGACAGCTACAACCCTTTGCTTCAACTAATTGATGATTGATTTAGAAGGTGAGCAGAAGAGTTGAATTTGCTGCTATTAAAAGATCTTTGATGAAAATCCCATTCAAGGAGATTTTCTCTTTTAACAGAATTTTTTTGCCTCTAAATAAGATAACATTGATATTTCATCCATAGATATGCCAATTTCTAGTAATCTTATCAACTATTTTATCATGCCAGTTTGGAGAGTGTTAAGATTCCGAGAGAGCAGTAAGCATGTGAAACTACTTGCCTGGCTTGGAATGATGGTGGATTACAACAGTATATAGTTGCTCCATAATCAAGAAGCCAAGGTAGTTAAGGAACATAGGCCTAGATTCAATAAAACGTAAGGCTGCATAAGACAACAGTTAAGGAAACCCATAATCCCTATGCAGAAATTTAAGAGTGTAGGAGTGTTTAGACTGCGTGTTTTGGGCTAAGAAAAGGACTGGAAAGCCATAGAGTAGCTGCTTGGAACTACTTTTGCATTGAATGCCTTGATTACTGCTGGAATGTATTGGTGTCCTTTGGTGTAAAAGAAATTCGCTTTAAAAGCGTTTACAGTTGGAAGTGGCTTTTACTTTGATGCCGTTTTGACATGGGCTGTCCAAGAAAAGATTGCCGGATAAGTGAACAAAATACCCTAAGTATTTGTATTTCTTGACTTGTTCAATTTCTTTTTTGTCGCTACTTTCCCAGGGTTGTTTTTTCCATGATCTGGCAAACACCATAACTTTTGATTTATCAAAGTTAAGTTCCAGCTTGTTTAATTTACAGTAACTGTAGCATCTCTGTTCATTGAGGCACGTAACAGGCCTACCCTGAGTGTATGACATTATAATAGTATCATCTGCATAAAGAAGCGCCGGTAAAATGTGTATTTCCCAGTTTGGGGCTGTGTCCATCAATATCCCCAGAGTTCAGTGGTGAAGTCCCTATAGAAGTATGTATGTTAAACAAGATTGAGAACAATTATACACCCTGTTTCACCCTTACTGTTGCTTGCCAAGATGATTATTGAGTCAATGCCCTCTGGGTGCATTTTACCCGGCAAGAGGTGTTGGTGCAGTAGAAATTGCCTGATTAAAAAAAAACGATCTGAGGAATTCCGATGTTCAAATCCTCCATTTTCTTCCATGCTTAACAAGTCTCTAGATGAGTGAATCAAAGGCTTTTTAAAGTCTAAAAGCAACATAGAACTTGCCTGATACGATTGTTTTAACTGTTTTTTTGGGCAAGGATTGGGCCAGGACTATTGCGTGGTCATAGAAGTAGATTTTCCTTTGGAAAAAAACCTATTTGTTGGTAATCCTATGACCTCTTGCTCTTGAATCCACCTGTTTAGATTTAAGGTGGAGAAACACTTACAATATAATTTGCCCACTACAGAACAAACAGGCTGATGGAAGATAGTTAAACAGGGTCCCTGATAGAGTCACCTTGTTTATAGATTGGAACTAGTATGGCATTTTTTGAGCCATGTTTTTTGGTATTTTTCCTGTTGAATTTTACCTGGGTAGAAACAAAAGAAGACAGGAGTTATGACCACCAGCTTATGTTGGATTTAATCCAGTTCCAAGAAGTAATTAAATCAGGGCACTGGAGGTTGCCATATTTCAAGATCTTTTATTAGGAAATTTATCTCTTGAGGAGATACAAGTGACCCAGTGTGGGATGTTTTCTGGATTGATGTCTGCACTCGTTGGTCATGCTGCTATCATTAAATACTTGGTTAAAGTAGGCAAACCATGTTTCCGGAGAGATACAATATTGAGGGGCCTGTTTCAACAAGAGGGATTTACATTAACACATCTCCAAAATTGTTTAGGGTCGCTTTGGAATTCAAGGCCGAAATAGGCGATTCCCATTCATGCCTCTAGATTTTGTTGTGATTTTATCTTTATCAAGAAGTTATTTAGATTGTTTTTCAAGGATGTTAAATGGAATTTGTATAACCTGGGGTCCCTATTCTGTGGAATATCCTAGGTTATAAAGTAGCACTTATTTGTTTATTTATTTCTATAGATTTCTTTATCAAACCAGGTTCTTGGTCTGTTTTGAGGAGATGTTTACCTACTACTGATAAGTATGTGCAAAATGATTAAGTAATTTCCTGTTGTATTTGGTTATATAAGTTTTACACCCCCCTCAGAGAGGTGATTTAGCATTCATAATCATCCTGTTTATTTTGCTTGTATTGTAGGGGAGTGCAGAAAAATTGTCATTTTCATGATCAATAATACTTGACCAAAGTTATTTTCCTATGGAATCAACTTGACTTGTATTCAAATTTATCTCCGGCGAGGGAGAATAATAGTTAAGAGTAAGGATAATAGGGAGATGGTCACTTAAGAAATGAATTCCCAAGCTTCAAAATCCTCTCAATATGCTGGAGTAAACCTGGGGGGATCAAAAAATAATCCAATTACACTGCACCCTTGTTTAGAGACAAATGCTCAAAGATCCGTGGCATTTTAAATTTGTTTAGTCCCATTTAACCATATTTTATTTGTTACAAAGGGCCATTTTGCTAGATGGATACCTACAGCTAGGTTTGTAATCTTATCCCTCAGGTTTTCTCAGATGGGAAGTAAGTAACGTTTGGATAAGTTCTTGATCGAATCCTTCCATTAATAATAACTGTTAAGGAAAATTGATTACCCCCACTCTTGCATTGCATCCCTGCAATAATTATATTAGTATCTGGGAAGTTTCTTTCCAAGATTCTGTAAATGAGTCAATCAATCTACCCCAGTTTTTTTGTCCAAAGGTTGTTTTTTGTTGGTAGGAAGGTAGATATATATTCACTATCACATAAGGATGGAGGCCCAATTTAACCCAAGTTGCCCTATGAGCCTAATGGGGACGGAGCTATTAAGAGCTTTAGATTTAACAGATTGAGGAGATCAGGAGTAGAAGTAAATGCCTCCTGAAAAGCGGCCCAAGTTTTTGTCCCAGTTGTGGCTGGAAGGCAAAAGGCCTTGTATCCTGGAAAATGAATCATCTGTGAACACCAAGACTCCTGAATTAAAATAACTGCAAATCCTTTCAAGTAATCTTTAAAGAGCTTTGGCAATGTTCAACTTCTTATCCCACCCAGCCAATATTCCAAGAAATCATCGCTTTGCACGATTGGTGGGGGAATTATCAATCAGTCCTCTACCGGCATTGTTTCAATATTCATTTTCAAGATTTTTCACGCATCCATTTGCTGCTTCCCTAAGTGAGTTCCACAGATAAGGTCTTTAGTATTGTTTCCAACCAAGTCCTAGGAAATCTGAACATTGGGGAGCAGAGTTCTAGGAGTGATAGATGGCTGTTCTTCTACTTAAGGGATTTGTTGGCATTGTCAGCCGAATGGATGGGAATGCTGGCATAACAGGAATAAAGTCTACATTGCAGTAATAGTCCGTTGGAGTGCCTTGTAGATCCATGGGATTTAAGATAGTTTTATAAGTGAACTCTTCAGGAATCTTTTAACCCACTTTTGTATGATCATTCATCATGAAAAAATTAGAACCCTCTAATAAATCATTTTCTTAAAGAGAGAATTAGTCGTTGTCATCGTTTGGTACTTCTGAAACATTGGAATTTTTTAGCAGGAGCTGTAGATGGCTTGAGGACCACTTCTTCCAATTCTTTTGGCCCAAGATTTGCCAGGGGTCAATCAAGAGCATTGAGCCCTCTAATACGCCTTGTTACATTGCCTCGCCGAGTCCATCTCAACCTCCCTGTATGTACTTGGTGTGTTTCCAATGATATCCAAGGTTAGTTTCCTCAATTGATCCAGAGTGTGCCTACAGTCCTCCGCTCCGGTTAGGAAGTAAGCCACACACGTCCATAGCACGCGATTAATAAGGTAGTCTTGAGTATGTTTAATAATCAAACTCTCTTTAATTGCCTTTCTCCCCATCATTTCCCATATGATGTTGGACGATTTTGATCTACATTAGCCTGTTAGACTTTATGTTTCCATGAGTTGTTACTGGTTCTTCAATCCTAAGTTTTATACTTGGTGGCTTTAAAAATTCTATTACTCCTTCCTCCATCTGCTTCCAATTTATAGCAGTTAATTTCTGGCAGATTTCTTTTTGCGCAGGCGTTTGTTTCTTGTTTGCAGGCAGGTTGACATTAGTACTTGCCGCCTTCAAATCAATTTACATTCCTATAAGTGTCGCTTAAAAACTCTAGTAAAACAAAAGATCCATATTTTATTAGGCTGAAGATACCTGATTTCTGCAGCAATAGAGTTGAATTATCTCCTGTGTTTGTGAACTTTACTACTAACTGACGATAGTGTTTGCAGTCAGGAGAGAATCCTGTATTCCAAAACTGGCGCGGCTTGCTTAGGAATATGCAGCAGACTGCTAATAGAGTCTTTATTTGCCATAAATTTGATAGCCATTTATTGTAATTATGTCTGTGTTTTCCTATCCAGGATTGCTATTTGCAGGTCTTTTACTGAAGTACTAAAGACATATCTCTTTGAAGGGGGTGGTTTCCCTTTACAAAAGAGCTTCGTTTATCATTCCAAGAGGAGGCTAAACAAGTTATATAGTCTGTGATAACGTTGCAAAGATTTTTTTTTAATATGAGGTTTAAGGACTTTAAGAGAAGAGCCTCTCTTCTGCCATAAAGTTTCAGCAAGGAAGAAGAGTTTATCGGTTTCTCCCACATCTGAGGCCAGCTGGAATAATTCACTTTCTCATCTGAGTTTCCTTTCTGGACATGACCCCTGAGATTCAGAGGGAGCCGCTTGGCGTGATGTGTGTTACAACCAAATGATAGCTAGATTTGTTTATCTCCAGCCAAAGGGCTCAGCTTTGCTAGAGCATATCCGGGTTTAGATTCAGATCCAGAGCTGAGGGCCTCATATCTATTTACTAAAGGTATATATTGTCCACAGGAGGCTGTTTTCTAATAATGATTTACATCATTTGCCCAATAATGATCCAACTTGGTTTGTTTAGAAGCTTTTTTGACTCGGTTAGAAAGAGATAGGTTGGAGGGCCGGTGCCTGTGTGTCTTTACTAATTCCCATTTTGCTATCACTATGTTTTCAATTTTCAAGGTCAAGATGAATAAATATCTGTAGTTTGGAGTTGTGAGGGTTGTTAAAACATTGCAAATGAGAGAGTTTGTAACTTGAAACTTCTGTAGTTAAAAAGTTGAAGTAATAAAAGTAATAAAATTTATTTTAACTTCCTTCTTAAATCCTCAAAGTCCTTTAAAATAGAGTTTAAAAAAGTAAGAAAATATATATCCTCTTCTAATTTGTCTCCATTAAAATGTCATCATTAAAACAGTAGATAAGGAAGGCGGCAAGAGCTTTTACAGACGCGTGTTACTCACAGCTGCCGGAACCGGAACCTTTGGACACCTTTGAAGCCCGTGCTTCCTCCAATGAGCTCAGAGCAACAACTCTGCAAGGTAGGCGGAACTGAAAGAGAGAGCCCAACATTAATCAGTGAACTGCATTAGAGCAGAGATCTGAAGTTGGCTCCCTCTGGGGCTTTCCCCACTGACAGAGTTGTACTGGTTTCTACCTAGGTTCGCCTCAGTGAATCCCCACTGCCACCGAGCTCGACATTGTTTTGTCTCAGGCCCCCCCCCCCCCCTCAGAACTGCGACATCCTTATGAACTACACTTTTCTGCCAGAACAAGGTCGATACTGCTTCGAAGTGGGGAAGCATCGAAACGACACCTCATCCGTTCAACCAATCACGAGCCAGCTTTTTTTTTGCTGGCATGTGCGCCAGAAGCGGGGGAGATAGCCAGTAGTGGGCGAAAGCCCATGTAACTGTAAACTGTAAAAACGGTAAAAAAAAAAAAGAACGCTCCCATTTCCCGCCGTAACACAAGCGCCAATCACGATCAAGGAGTGAAACAGGCACCAAGATGATCCCGCCCACTTAGCTCGGTTCCAGGGGGCCAACTCAGTTGCTGTGGGGACAGCCTGGAATCGCCCTCCACTGAAGGGAACCGTGTCGACCTTAGCTCCCTTCTGTAGTGGGAAAAGCCCCTCTGTCTCAAAAGAAGACTTGGAATTCGTTTCTTCCCAACCACGAGGTTTTCTATTTATCCACCCAGGGTGCGGGGTGTGTGTGTGTGTGTGTGTGTTCTCCACCCTCAATTTCCAACCCCCAAGGAACTGAGGAACAAGAGATGAAATGGCCTCGATGTAGCAGGGGCATATTGATGGAAAACGGTGCCTAGGGCAAGCACTGAAAGCCGCTCTTCCCCTCCTCCCTGCTCCGTGGCCAGGTCCAGCATTAACCTGCAAGTGCTTGGCAGAGGCTGCAGTTTAAAGCTGGACCCAGCCAGGTAGAGCCCAGCGTTGAACTGTATCCAGATTGGTACTGGAAGTCCGCCTGGCTTCACAGGTGGAGCTTTGAGAGGGGAGCCAGCAGCACAAAGCCGAGCCTGGCCAGCCTGTAGTTTGAAGCGGGATCATTAGACAGGCGGTCCGTCTGCCAGAGAAGGCAAGCCTGTGATCACAGAAGGTCAGAATGGGTTTCTGAAGAACAAGTCAAGCCAGGCTGATCTCATATCTTCTTTTGATAGAGTGAAAAGCTTGGCAGACGAAGGGAATGTTGTGGGCGTCTGTGGCTGGCATCTCCAGAGGATATGATGGTAGGAAAGCAACGTTTAATCCACATTCCCCAGGTGTGTATGTGTATGTATACACACACACACAACTGGGGAATGTGGAATAAACGTTGTGGGATAAACCACTGTCGGTCTGGTGAATGGGCTGGAGGGGGCCAACTTGCCCTGACTCCTGATTTCTGCCCTCCCCCCTTTCTCTGCCCCTCATGATCTGGCTCTTCCTCCCCCAAGCAACATAAAGCCCCTTTTGCAAAGGGGGGGGGGAGGAGGCTGTGCTTGTGTAACCTCAGCTTGTGGGTTCTGTGGGGCAGTACTTGGAATGAGTTGCAACAACAATTTTTAAACAACAAAATGGTTTACTTTCCTGTACAATTTACACTTTTAAAACATCAACATTTAACGTTACAATTCAAGGTCCTGTTCAGGTTGCATTTCAAGTCCTTCTATTTACAGTCTACTGATATTGCCAAGTCCAATTCTTCTTTGCAAGTGGGCTGGCTCCTGAAGACTCCAAGGGCTTGATGAACAGGTTGCAACATGATGAAAGGTTTCCAGGAGAACTCTCACCCATTTACAGCTACAAAAGAAAACCCTGGAAACAATAAACTCCAACATTTACAACATAGCAAAAACAAACAACTCCCTTCCCAGTAGTTCCCAACAATATTGAAATTACCTTAACAAGGTGTTAAGGGCTTATAGAAATCAAGGTCCGAGTCTGGTAGCCTTGCTTCTTCTGCAAAGAGAGAGGCTCTTTCAGCCTCTCTGCTGCTCCAGGAGTCCTCCACCCCTTGCACAAGGTCCAGCCCATTCTGGAGCCAATCCAGAGCTCCAGGGCACTGGGGGGGTTACACTTGGACTCACAACGGAGGGGGGCGATGCTTTGGGGGATGCTCCCCCCGCCCCATGAAAAAGGAAAGCCACAGAGCCCGCAATCCTAGAGAGGCCGCCAGGGAAGGGGACGTGACGCCATTTCCGTCCTTCCTTCGGATACGGAGAAACGGCCTTTGCAGCCCTTTCGGGGTGAGTCAAGGGGGGTGGGGGGGTGGGGGGTGGGTGGGAAACGTGGGGGTGGGGGGAGGTGGAAGGGGGGGTGGTCAGGTCAGGCGGCCCCGATCCGGGAAAGGCAACCCTCTGCAATGACCAGGGGGAGGGGGGTGAAATGCAGCCCCTTCTCTGCACTGCGGGGGTCTCGCGAGGGGCTGACATTTGCAGGGGGGAGTTAATTGGGCGGGGGGGTGGGTGGAGGAAAGGCGGCGGGAAGAGGGGGCTGGAGTGGGGGGAGGGGTTGCTTAGGGTCAGACCCCCCCCCCGGGGGCTACTCTTAGGGGCCAGCGGGAGGAAGGATATTGCCCCTCCAGGGAGGGGAATGAGCCGTGGGGACCCCCCAGTCCTGGCTTTCCTCTGGGGCACTCAGTGCACGTGCAAATGAGGGGCATTCGGAGAGTCTCCATCCCCACATCCAGAAGGGCAGAGCCACGAGAGGGGGGGGGGGCAAAAGGGGGCCCTCCATTTGGGGCTGAAGACCTCGCAGTGAGGACTTGAGGAGGGGTGGGGGGGAGGGTGCAGTGCAGGGCCAGGATCTTCTAGGCAAAGCCCAAAGCATAGAGAACGGAATGGGGGAAGCAATGAATGGGGAGAAGAGCCCCCTTCCCTCCCCCCCACTTCACACAACCCTTCTTGATCCCGAAAGAGCCACTTTGTTCAAGAAGCTTGGCTTACCAGCCCCCCCCCCTCCAGAAAGGGGAAGGAGCCAGGGAGATGCATGAGCCACTGCAAGAGAACCCAGGAACAGGAGGGACAGGACCTTTTGGCTACACTTTTAGACTGGGAGAGGGCGGCTGATGGGTGAAGAAACTGAGGAGAGGCAGGAGGTTTGGGGAGCCCACCCCATTCCCCTTTGACCCCCCTACTTCTAGGCAGCCTGGTCACAGCAGGCCTTTCCTTCCTCCCCCCTCCGGGTGCCAAGCAATGCAGCCGCCTCCTTTGCTCTTTGGGAAAATGAGGGTGCCCCCCCCTCCAATCCTCTTTCTTCTCATCCCTGGTGAAATCCTGGTCCTCTGAATTGCAGGTTGCTCTTCTACTCCCCTGGGTGTGCGTGAAGTGGGGGTCGCTCCCGGTTCCCTGAGATTATGAACCAGAGCGGAAAGATCTCTTCAGGTTCAGCTGTGCCAGGTGCTGAAGAAAGGATTGAAGACCGCCACTCGGCACACCTCGGAGACATCAGTCTCTGACCTGATTCATACAAGCAGAGACAGCTTCTCCTTGCAGTGCTAGCTTTCCACGTGCAGGGAATGTTCTGTGATGGGAAATAGCATTTGCAGTTGTCAATTTCAGGGCTGGAATCTCCCACCTTCTCCCTTGAGCCAGGCAGGCAGTCCAGTTTTTGGCTCTTAGTGTGTAGCAACGGACATGATATATAATTTGACAGTGAATCTGGAGTGATCCAGTGATGCATGATTTGGTCCCAGCGGGTCTTTCGTTCCTTCCTGCTCAGGGTGCCAAGCAATGCAGCCGCCTCCTTTGCTCTTTGGGAAACTGAGGGAGAGGCCTCCCCTCCCCAAATCCCCTTTCTTCTTCTCCCTGGTGAACTCCTGGTCCTCTGAGTTGCAGGTTGCTTTTCTACTCCCCTGGGTGTGTATGAAGTGGGGGTCTCTCCTGATGTATGAAACGCGATCTTGTACATTCATGTACTTATTTCTAAATTGATGATAAATGTATGAAATTCTGTATATAAACTATTCTTTATGAAATTGTTTATTTCACACTGTGGTTAAAATTACACACTTGGTTGTGGTTTACACCATTGGATACAGACTGTATTGTTGCCAAGATATAATGACTTTCCTTTGGGGCGTTCTTTTGTAAAAAATCATATGATTTCATACGGATCCTTTTAAATTCATCTTCATCCAACTTCTCCCCAGTCCCCTTCTACACCCAACTTCAACCGAGGTACAGCATTTTTATATTCTTTTTGGTCCAATTCCTCTATGTAGGGCTTCTAAATAGGTTTGTCTGTCTGTTGGGGGTGGGGGGAAAACACGTAGGTATGCAGAAGTGTTTGGGAACTGGAAGAAAAGGATTCCCCAACCCAAACCACCCCATCAGTAGGGCCTGAGTGTGCTTCTCACCTTCCAGGAGCCATAGAAGAAACAAATCTATGGAGCGTTATTTAAGGGGAAGGGAGAAAAGACAAAATAGGAAGGGGCACGGAGACAGTGGGCACCCCCTGACCCTAACAGCCCTCCCCCAATCCAGGGCTTCATGAGCTTTTCCAGGCTCTTCCCCTTGGTCTCCAAACCAGCTCTGCCAAATGATTGTTTTTCAGGATCGCCTCCTAAAAAGACTGGCTCCCCCCTCCCTTCCCCCAACACACACAGCAAGGACTCTTACTGTCCTTCTGCCACTCTTGCACTGGGGCGGGGTGGGGCTTAAAGGTTTGGGGTACTCCATAGAAGGGTGAGGGGACGGCTGAGGGGGGATATGATTGAAGTCTATAAAATTATGCATGGGGTAGAAAATGTTGACAGAGAGAATTTTTTCTCTCTTTCTCACAATACTAGAACCAGGGGGCATCCATTGAAAATGCTGGGGGGAAGAATTAGGACTAATAAAAGGAAACACTTCTTCACGCAACGTGTGGTTGGTGTTTGGAATATGCTGCCACAGGAGGTGGTGATGGCCACTAACCTGGATAGCTTTAAAAGGGGCTTGGACAGATTTATGGAGGAGAAGTCAATTTATGGCTACCAATCTTGATCCTCCTTGATCTGAGATTGCACATGCCTTAGCAGACCAGGTGCTTGGGAGCAACAGCCGCAGAAGGCCATTGCTTTCACCTCCTGCATGTGAGCTCCCAAAGGCACCTGGTGGGCCACTGCGAGTAGCAGAGAGCTGGACTAGATGGACTCTGGTCTGATCCAGCTGGCTTGTTCTTATGTTCTTAAGGGAAAAAAAGAACAATTTTTCAGAGTGATTGACGAGCCTGAAGCTGCCGGTCGTTTACCTCAGGAGGACTCCAGATTTTATCCTATTTATTTACATTTGTTTGTTTGATTTGATTTCTGTTATAAGGCTATACATTAATAGCATGGGTGTGAGAATTTCTTGTACAGACTATTGAAAAGGAGGATTGTGTGTAGATTATTAATTGGCTATTAATCTGTATTGTGACCATTGTGATTGTTTGTTATGTGACTCTTCTCAGAGTGATTGGAAGGCCCTGAAGTTACTGCAGAAGGGCTCCAGCCTTTTAATAAAGCTGCACATTGATATTCGAGAGCTACCCCTGAAAAGAAAGAACAGACGACACACCAAGGAACATCAGAACTTCTAGCCTGTTCATCTTTATAGGACTGGCTTGACAGAAGAAAGAAAACAGGCCCAAACTGGTATGTGTCAATTCTTGTTTTTTATCCTTAAAGTACTTTGCCTTATGAACAACAACAATAACAAAAAGTTTGGTTGTTCAGGGTTTTGCGGGCTGTGTGGCCGTGGTCTGGTAGATCTTGTTCCTAATGTTTCGCCTGCATCTGCGGCTGGAATCTTCAGAGGTGTATCACAGAGAGAAGTTTTTTACACACAGTCCAGTATCACAGAGAGAAGTGTGTTACAGTGTGGAACACATTTTCTCTCTGTGATTCAGCTCTGAAGATGCCACCCACAGATGCACCCACATTAAGAACAAGATCTACCAGACTTCTGGTATTTCCTACATTTTTTACGCGGAATGCCCACAACAGCGAAGGATTGAATCTGGCTATATGAAAGCCATGACAACAAAAAGCTTTGCTTGTCATTTTTTCATAGCATACATTTTCATAAAAGCCAAGGTAAAGATCCACACACAAAGATGTGAACTTCCTCAGGTTTTTAATTGAAAATATTTATTTGATACCCTCTTGGAATGAAATGGAAGTTGCACTTTGTTTGGAGTGACCTTAGAGTTGTTGAGCTGAACATGGTGGGACACAATTTCTCGCACACACCCATTCTGCATGGGAGTTGCCACCTCCGGATCTTCAGGTATGATCAATGATTGAAAAGGTGCCCTTTGTTAGACCCGAATCTGAAAATAGTCATTTTATTTACCCACAAAAGCCTCTTGAGGTCAGAGAAGTCAGCCAAGCCTTGATGCTGAGCCTGCCACTCTGGGGGTAAAAGTGACCCCAAGAAAGTCCAGTCAGAGGGTTGCCGAGTTCCTCGTGGGGCCTGGAGTTCTCCTGGAATTACGGCTGATTTCCAGACTCCAGATCTCAGTTCCCCTGGAGAAAAGGGTAGCTTCAGAGATGGGGCATTATGACATCTGTGCATGAAACTGGGGTCCCATTGCTGGTCATCTGAACTCTGCAAAAAGCAGCAGGCCTCTTTTGGCTTTGATGAGTCAAAATGGGCACGGGGGGAAGGGAACTTCTTCCTGCACTAGAGTCAGCCCCACCCTGAGACCCTGATGCTTGAGGGGCGGAGCTACGAACCGGTGTCCAAGGCCTGCCCAGCACAGGAGAAGAAAAGTTTCTGGAACATGTTTCCAGGGTTCACACAGCCCAGCATGACCACCAGCATCCGTGGAAACACCCCTGACGCCTTCCAATCACAAGGTGGCTCCCCTGTGACAGGAAGAGAGGGGCAGAGCCTGCTGGTGAGGCCATGCCTCCTGGTATCAGCCTCCTGCCCACCAGGCCCAGAAGGCCCAGTTCTCCCTCAGGCACTCGAGTTTGAGTGGGAGGAGCATCTTTTTGCCAGGCAAGTGAGTGACAGACCCCCAAGCAACACAACAGAGAGAAACACGAGGGCGCAGTCACAGGAGGCCTGGGCTCAGGACCCAGTAAGGCCCTGGGAAGTATTTTGGCTTATGCTCCCCCTCATCTACCATCTCCCTTTCGTGGCATTGCCAGTATCCAGGCAGGACCTGGAGACAGCCTGGGATTACAATGGATTCGTTTCCACAGAGAAAGTAGCCTTTGGAAGGTGGACTTCGAAGCCTTTATCCCCTGCTCTCCCCTGGTTCCGTCCCAAAATTCCAGTAATTTCCCAACCTAAAGTGTGCAATCTTGCCTATTCAGACGGGCTCATTGCCACAGTACCTCCTGTCCATCCCAGCAGGTGCCCGGTTCCACGTACACACACACACACCCCGACAAAATCCCACTGTGCCAGTGTGAGATTTGCATGTGCCCTATAGTAGCAGGAGACCACTGTGGAATTGGGGGAGCATATCTCCCGACACATCCACAGCACCTAGGACAGGCCCTAAAAATAAAGTAGCATCTTCTGTTTTGGTCCCCTGTACATCAGCATCACCTTTCTCTTTTGTTTTGCTTGTGTCTCTCTGCCCCACATCTGCCCAGGAGAAGCCTTTTTCGTAGCCAACTGAGAAAGGCATCTTTTCAGAGTCAAAGGCTGCCAAGTAGAAGAAGGAGATGGAAGGACAGGACCCAGAAGGAGTGGGGCATTGCAAGAGAGCAAGGAAAGGCCCCCGTCCCATGCAAGCTGGGAGTGGTGTTGATTTCTGGGAGAGAGCTGTGCCGAAGATCTGGAATCAAGCATCCCTGAATGCGGAAGTGCTTTTCCAGCAGTTCCGCTATCACAATGCAGATGTGCCCCGAGAAGTTTGCAGCCAGCTGCATGGACTGTGCAACCGCTGGCTGAAGCCAGAGAGGCACTCCAAGAAGCAGATCCTGGACCTGTTGATCCTGGAGCGGTTCCTGACCATCCTGCCCCGAGAAATGCAGCGCTGGGTTAGAGGATGCTGTCCGGAGACCAGTTGCCAAGCGGTGGCCCTGGCAGAGGGCTTCCTCCTGAGTCAAGACCAGGAGAAGAAACTGGCAGAGCAGGTGAGGGCTTTTCTTTCCACTTCTCCTAGGGAATTTCTCATCCCCTCCAGACCAATAATTCCCCAGGGCTTGAAGGAGAAACCCTGCTAGGTCTGCTTGCTAATAGATAGGAGCAGAGTCTGGGGAGGTGGGGCAGGATGCGTTGCTCAGTGTGTTCCATTCCGTCGCTTACCTGTCTACTCCTAAGCTGTGTACAAGCTTCAGAGGTGGGATCCATCCATGAAGATGGAAACGAAGTTCTCTGAGAGGGAAAGAGCTCCGCTGGAGGAAGGGCAGCCTGCCCATGACGAGGAACGTGCCCCAAATGCCCTCTCACGTGGTAAGGACTCCTTGTTCCAGGACGGGATTGGAACTCCCGGTGAATTTGATGGGTAGAGAGTTCTGTTCAGGAAAAAAAGTGAAATGCTTCTTCACACAACTTGTGACACTCATTGTTCAGCAGGTGTGAGGCCCTTAAGTGGGGATTAGACAAATTCATGGAAGCGGTTCCCCATATGGGTGACAATATTCACATCACTCCATTTTTAATTAGGGGGATTCAAGGTGGCGTTGAAGAAAAGGCAGAGAAACCTCAGCCAAGCTCTTCAGTCTTGTGAATAAGCAGAGCCTCTCTCACAATTCAACAGAAGGTTTTACAGATCTTTTTGTGTGTACGTGGGGCGAGGTTTCACAGCCCAGGGAACAGGGGTGCATGAAGATGGTGTTTCACTTTACTTGTGGCGGGTCAATGGTGGTTGGCACCTGAAGTGGGAACGACAGCCTCAAAGCGGTGAGAGGGCCAGGCCTCAGCGTTCTCACTTAAGTTCTGGGACCTTTAGAGGAGGTGGGGAGCTGGTGGTCGCAGTTCATGGTCAGTGCCCCTCCTCGGGCCCTCAACATCGCAGCTGGTGCCCACTTCCCTCAGACATTTCCATCTGTAACACTACCGCCTATGCCACTGTTCCCATTATTACCACCTTGGCTGCTCTTGGGTTTCCATCGATTGTAGCCCCGACTGGCCCTCCTGTGGACTTGCTGTACGGACTGTAATCTTTTGGAGGGTCCGATGCTCCCACGTCGTTGCAATCAGGGTGATGAGAACCGCAGAGGATTGTGAAGAGCTCCAAGCGGACCTTGATAAATTAGGTGAGTGGGCTAAGAAATGGCAAATGCAGTTCAGTGTAGCAAAATGCAAAGTGATGCACATAGGGGCAAAAAATCCAAACTTCACATACATGCTACAGGGGTCAGTGCTATCAGTCACAGACCAGGAAAGGGATTTGGGCGTCTTAGTTGATAGTTCCATGGGAATGTCAACTCAATGCATGGCAGCTGTGAAAAAGGCAAACTCTATGCTGGGGATCATTAGGAAAGGAATTGATAATAAAACTGCAAGGATTGTGTGCCCTTATATAAAGCAGTAGATGCGACCGCCCTTGCCGGAGTACTGTGTTCAGTTCACAAGTGCACATCTCAAAAAGGATATCGAAGAGATAGAAAAAGTGCAGAGAAGGGCAATGAGGATGATTGAGGGACTGGAGCACCTTCCTTATGAGGAGAGGCTGCGGCGTTTGGGACTCTTTAGTTTGGAGAGGAGACGTCTGAGGGGGGATATGATTGAAGTCTATAAAATTATGCATGGGGTAGAAAATGTTGACAGAGAGAAATTTTTCTCTCTCACAATACTAGAACCAGGGGGCATCCATTGAAAATGCTGGGGGGAAGAATTAGGACTAATAAAAGGAAACACTTCTTCATGCAACGTGTGATTGGTGTTTGGAATATGCTGCCACAGGAGGTGGTGATGGCCACTAACCTGGTTAGCTTTAAAAGGGGTAGATTTATGGAGGAGAAGTCGATCTTTGGCTACCAATCTTGATCCTCTTTGATCTGAGATTGCAAATGCCTTAACAGACCAGGTGATCGGGAGCAACAGCCACAGAAGGCCATTGCTTTCCCCTCCTGCATGTGAGCTCCCAAAGGCACCTGGTGGGCCACTGTGAGTAGCAGAGAGCTAAACTAGATGGACTCTGGTCTGATCCAGCTGGCTTGTTCTTATGTTCTTAATTAGATTTCCTTTTTAGCTTATTTGCATGTTAGGGTAGTTGAGTAGGGTAGATTAGTTTTAAATGAGGGTCTGCTGATTGTATATGGATATGCTAGTTAGTGGGTAATGAATTGTATAGTTAACCAATTTAGCTGGATTTGTTAGGCTTAGCTTTTAGTGTTGGTGGTATTAGCTGTATAAATTAGTGCAGTGGCTAGGCTGGGTGATTTATAATTGTAGTGGTTAGGCTTAGTTTTTTGGATTTTTAGTGCATGACGGAAGTCTGTTCAGTGGCTAGGCTTTGATGCTGTTAACTATTATGTTGGGTCTGTCCTAGGCTGTAGTTATGGGAGGGGACATGGAGGGCATGTGGGTGGGAGTATTGGGGAAGGGGATCCCAGTATTGATGGGATGGGGTAGATATGACAGTAGGCAGGGGCCATATGAGAGAAGGAGGGTGAGAGGCAGTAAGACTCGCCCCCCTTCTGACCTCCGACCTATCTGTGGGGTTCAGGCATTCCCTGCTTTGTCCTTGGTGTTAATCAATGCCAGATCCATTAATAATAAGACCACGACGCTCCGAGATTATCTTGGAGCCCAACAGATGGACTTGGCCTGTGTTACCAAAACCTGGGTGCATGATGGCGAGACGGTTGCCTTGGGCGAAGTCTCGCCTCCAGGTTTCACGTGCATTCGCTAATCACGAACCCAGGGGCGGGGAGCGTGGCAATGTTCATCCGGGATTCAATCTCTTTAAGGGCTGTTCCTGTCCCAAGGATCACTGGTATTGAGTGTGCTGGCCTAGAGTGGATGGCCTCAGAGAGGTTGGCTGTCTTCCTTGCCTATCGCACCAGGAGACGGCCTGCCACGGCTGCTGGAGGCGGCAACTGACTGGGCGTTGCGGTTCACTAGACTTATTGTCCTGGATGACTTCAATGTCCATGTCAATGCCACCTCATCTCCAGCAGCAGAGAACCTAGTATCATCCATGGCGACGCTAGGCCTCTCTGATAAATTCTGGCCCAACCCATGAGGCCGATCACACCTTGGATCTGGTCAGGAGTTGACATGGTCGTATTCTCTGTGGACAGAGTGCCATGGTCCGACCATTATGCCCTGAAAGTCCAGGTGGACCTGCCGTGTCAAACCTGTCTAGGCAAAGGGCTGATTTATGCCCGCCTGCAGAGACTTATGGATCCTTTAGGATTCCTGAACGCTCTGTGGGACCCTGAACCCGCTGGCACCCTTGATGAGCAGGTGGAGGACTGGAATTCCTCTCCGATGCCATCGAGGTGGTTGCTCCCAGGCATCCTCTGCATCCCCGCTCCCGGCTGGCCCCCTGGTACACCGAGGAGCTGCGCTGGATGAAGCGGGAGCTCAGACGTCTAGAGTGAGTGTGGAGGAAGTCTCTTGGTGAGGCTGCGCGAGCATCCTATAGAATGTTTATGAAAGCCTATCAGGTGGCAATGAAGAGGGCAAAGAGGGATTATTTCTCTTCCTCTCTCGCGTCCGCAAGCTCTCGCCCAGCACGATTGTTTTGGATTGTTTGGTTGCTTTCCTCATTAACTGATGGTTCTAAAAATATTGATTTTGTTCGGATGGCCTGGTTGTTGGGGGCAGGGAGCTCTGAACTGTGTGAATCTGCCGTGTGAAAGTATTCATCTGCTTTTCTGTGAAATTATTGCTCTGTTGCTTCTTGCCTCCTTATCTCGCCTTGAAGGCTGCATACCTTTGTCTGTAGTCCAGCTGTGGATTGTACGGTGGGTGTGGGATGGGTTTGCTGATTGCTTTATAGAATTTCAACTCAGCTGGGACCAGTAGAGTCGTCTTGGAACTGTACTGGACTTATCTTACCTTCAATAAAGGAATCTTTGTTTCCTGACAAGTGTTTCAATTGACTGGTAAACGGAGATCTTGACAGATTTGGCTATTGGCTGTGAGGCATTTATGAGTTTCTTTGCGGACAAAGTCACATCGCTCCGTCTTGACCTCCCTGCCACTTTTGCTACAATTAGCGAACTAGAGGCCCCGTTGCCGTCTTCAGGTCCCTATTTGGACCAGTTTTCCGTGCTCGCTGAGGCCAGTGTTGTGTGAAGAACAGATAGAGACCACAGACAAAGTAACCATTTCAGTTCTTTATTCTATGGCAATACAGATTCATCAGCTGAAGAAAGAGAACTCGGGTTCAGACAACAGTTGAGCACAGAACTTCGCGTATATATTGCATCAGAGCATAGCAGCGGAGTTCCGTTGCACTAGGTTTTATTAAAATTCCTTTTAATGTTTTAAGCCCGGGATAGGATTTTATTTACCTTCAGTTGCTGAGTCCTAGAAGTGAGCACAAATTTAAGTTGCGGCAAGCGATAATTGCGTAGCGGTATGCGGCATTTGGCTTCCCTTCTGTTTTTGTCTTCTGCTCTCCGGCGCTCCCGGCTTCGGCGCTTCTGGCTCGGCAGCCCTTACGACTCCTGCTGCCTCCGCTTCCACCTACGCCGCTGCTTCCATCGTGGGCGGCAGAGACCCCCCTGCTTTGGACACGGACCCGGGCGTTCTCGCCCTCGCAGCCTCCGCCAAATTCTGCTACTATCTATGACGACTGGACTTTCTACCGGCAGGACTGGGGTGTCGGTGGCAGAGACTCCCCGTGCCTCCGGGGTGCTATTTGGGTGCTATTGGGGTACTGCTGGCAGGTGTACTGTGGCGGAGTAGAGAGTACTGTGTACTGTGGCGGAGCAGAGAGCGGCGGCGTGAGTTTTACAACTATGAAGAACTGAGCGAAACGTGTTTGGCGGAGACCGTATTGGGTGGTGCTGTAGCTGGCCCTTTAATAACTGATTTTGTGGCTGTGGAAGCTGAAGCGTTGCGGATTGGGCCAGCTGGGCCTTATTGTGATCTCTGGGTTTTCTGGAGATACCTGGTGGCATGGATGCAATGGACAAATGCGGAGCCTTTGATGCTCTGTAGATGGTGGGTGATCTTTGTGAAATCGATTACTGAGGCTGAAACTGGAGGATCCCTTGGAGTGCGGATCCCGCCAGGTCCCGGCTGGCCAGTAGTGAGGGGACTGTGCAGGCAGTAAGACCTGGTGGTATATCTCCAGGTGTAGAGTGGCGTTTTCAAGATCAAGTGGAGGTGACTAGTGGCAGGAGTCCCCAAACCACCATTCGCCTCATCTATCACAGTTGGTTGCCATCTCTAGTCTTTTTAGCCTTTTGTAGTCTACAGTCCCTTATCATTGACCACGCATCACGGTCACCAGAGGGTGTTTTGGCATACTCGCCTTCTCCAGGAACCTGGACTTTGGCACTCTGGAAAGCCGGTTTTTTAAGATTCTGGAAAGCTTTGGCGTAGTGGAAGTATTGTTGACAATACTAGAGGGTTATGCCATATTGCTGCACTGTTGCGCTGTTGTCCTATTGCTTGTGCTCCTCTTGTTGTTATTAAATTAGCTTATGGTCTGAATATTGGAAATAGGGGAGTTAGTGATAGATTAATTAATCAGTAACCATAGTCGAGATTAGTCTAAGGGTAATTAGATAGTTTAGTTAGTTGTCGGTAACCTAATTGCTGATTAGTTTAACTGCTTAGTAGTTGGTTGGTGGCGAGCTAAATCCACTATAGTGGATAGTTTCTTGCTGGGGGTTAGGTCAGAAGGGAATAAGAATGGGGGCACCTTCTTTGGGGCAAGGGATCCCGGTATTAATGGGACGGGGCATATATGACGGTAGGCGGCGGTCATATGATAGAAGATGGGCGAGATATGGTTATGCTCGCCCACCTTCTGACCTCCGACCTATCCCGAGATACGAAGGTGGTGAGGTTCAGAGACACCCTGCTTCGCCTTTGGTGCTTATTAATGCCAGGTCCATCAATAATACCGCAGTTCTCCGAGATTTTCTCGGGGATCAGCAGCTGGACCACAAGCATCACTGTGAAACCTGGAGTGCATAAAGATGAGACTATCGCCTTAGGTGAAATTAATGCTTCCGCGTGCCTCCACCGATCACGAAAACAGGGCCGGGGGGGTGGCGTGGCAATGCTCATCTGTGAGTCTATTCCCTTTAGGGCTGCCCCCGTCCCAGAGATCGCCGGCATTGAGTGTGTCGGCCTGGAGTGGTTGGCATTGGAGAAGTTGGCTGTCCTCCTGGTGTACCGGTCGCCTAGTGCCCCAGGAGACAGCCTGCCGCAGCTTCTGGAAGTGGTGGCTGACTGGGCGTTGCGGTTCCCCAGACTTCGTGTCCTGGGGGATTTCAACGTCCATGTTGATGCCGCCTCGTGTACGGTGGCTGCGGACCTGGTGTCATCCATGGCGACGCTGGGCCTCTCCTTGGTAAATTCTGGCCCCACTCATGAGGCTGGCAACACGCTGGACTTGGTCTTTGGGATGGGTGTTGACGTGGTCATATCCTCTATTGACAGAGTGCCATGGTCTGACCATTATGCCCTGAAGGTCCGGGTGGACATGCTGCAACACCCCTGTCTAGGCGACGGGTGGATTTATGCCCGCCCGCGGAGACTTATGGATCCTATTGGATTCCTGAATGGTCTGTGGGATCCTGAACCCGCCGGCACCCTCGATGAGCAGGTAGCGGACTGGAATGCCCGTCTTTACAATACCATCGAGGTTATTGCTCCCCGATGCCCTCTACGCCCTCATTCTCGACTGGCCCCGTGGTATACTGAGGAGCTACGCTGTATGAAACGGGAGCTTAGACGGCTTGAGCGAGTGTGGAGGAAGTCTCGTGACGAGGCTGCGCGAACATCTTATAGGACATTTATGAAAGCCTATGAGATGGCGACGAAGGAGGCGAAGAGGGAGTTTTTCTCCTCTCTCGCATCTGCTAGCTCTCGCCCTGCACAACTGTTCCGTATTATTCGGTCTCTTACCTCCTTACCTGAGGGTTCTAAAAATGATCAATTGGCTATTGGCTGTGAGGCATTTATGAGCTATTTTGCAGATAAAGTCGCATCGCTCCACCAAGACCTTCCTAAGCATAAGCATAAGCATAAGCATAAGCATAAGCATTTTTATTGTCATTGTGCACGCACAACGAAATTTACAGCAGCATTCCTCGATGCACACAATTTCAGACTCATACATCATCATCCTCCACCCATCCCTACACAGCCCCAAATACATCAATATGAAGCAGTGGAGTTTAGCATAGCCACAGCTCTAGAGTAGAAGCTGTCTCTAAGCCTCTTTGTCCTAGTTCTGAGGGCCCTGTATCGTCTGCCAGATGGTAGCAGTTTAAAAAGAGAGTGTGCTGGATGAGACGGATCCCTTAGAATATTTTGGGCTTTATTTAGGCTTCGGGCATTATAGATTTCTTCCAAGGAGGGGAGAGGGCAGCCGATAATCCTTTGTGCAGTATTGATCACCCTTTGGGCGCCTTCCTAATTAGCCACTCGCAACTGGAGAACCATACACAGATGCAGTAGGTTAGGGGACACTCTCTATAGCACAGCTTTTAGTAAAGGACACCAGAAGTTTTTCCATCTAGTTGTTGCTTCGCTTAAAAGTCTCAGAAAGTACACAGTCTTTGCTGGGCTTTCTTAACCCTACTCGACGACAGTCTGTACTCCCCAGGTCAAAGAATCCTCTTTAATCATAACGCCCAGAAATTTAAAACTAGCCACCGCTCCGCTTGATCCCCATTTATAGTCAAAGGCTGAATTTGTGAGCAATTCCCCCTATAGTCCACTATGAGCTCCTTTGTCTTGTTAGTGTTAAGAACCCAGGTTATTTTTTCCCTGCACCATGAGAGCAGATCGGTTCCACTTCATTCCGATAGGCAGACTCATCCCCTCCAGAGATGAGTCCCACCACCGTTGTGTCATCAGCAAATTTGATAATGGTGTTACTATGATAGACAGGAGTACAATCATATGTATAAAGGGTGAACAGTAAAGGAGGCTCAACACACACAGCCCTGTTGGCGTTCCCATATATTTAGAGTAAGAACCCAGCAGAAACCCGATTTCCCAGTCTAACCCTCTGGGAGCGATCCAGACAAAGAAGTCCCTAATCCACAAACAGATTGAATGTGAGAGTCAAGATCCACCAAAGTTTTGTCACCAGTCTTTTGTGGCGAGATTGTATTAAATGCGGAACTAAAAAAGTCCATAGCCAAGAGCGATTAACATAATTCCCCTGCTGTTCCAGATCGTCAAAGCTGTGTGGAGGCTAATGGCAATGGCGTCCCTCCGTAAGATCTATTAGTCCGATATCGCGAACTGAAGTGTTTATCAAATGTATCCTGGAAGGCAGAACTAATATGCCTATGGACCAGTTTTTCAAAACACTTCATGATGATGGGGGTGAGTGCCACTGGTCTATAATCCTGAAAGATTGTCAGCAGGAAATCTCTTTGGTAGTGGAGACAATGGTGGAAGCTTTCAAACAAGATGGAATGAGTGGACTGGGATAAAGATGTCGATTAAAAGATCCCAGTAAAAACACCAGCCAGTTGGTTAAGCATTCCTTTAACACTTGCCGACCGGGAATACCATCCGGTCCAGCAGCCTTCCTTGGATTCACAGCCCTCAAAACTTGCCTCTCACCTCATGTTCCTCCACAGTGAGGTGTGAGGGACTGCAATCACCTAGTGGCTGTGTGTCATCTCCTTCCTGATAGACCTGTTTCAAAGCGGGCCAAAAAAAAGTGATTTAGCTCCTCTCTGCCAGAGAAAGAATCCCCATCCACAGAAATGTCATTGTTTGGTTTTATGATTGGTAATTTGTTGAATTCCCTGCCACACCTGCCTCATGTTGTTATTATTAAAATAATCTTCAATTTTTTCTCTTATAACTCATCTTGGCTTGTCGAATGCCTCTCTTGAGACTGGCTCTGCGCCCAGCACTATACTTTGCCTCATCACCAGATCTGAGAAAGCAATATTCCTGTGCATGCAAAAGTAAGCTGAACCTCCCCTTGTCATCCAGGGTTTATGGTTGGAGTAAATCGGGATCGCGGCTTATCCACAGTAAGAGTGTCTGTATTACCCAGTAGGTGATATAACTCAGAACAGCAGTGGTATACTCCTCAGATCTGGTGGTAGAAAACATCCCAATTTGTTGTCTCAAAACAATCTTGAAGTAGTTTAGAGGCATCATCAGGCCAGGATTTCACAGTCTTTATTACAGGCAACACCCGCCTCCCAAGTGGAATATAATGCTGGTGCCAGAAACAGTGACAAATGGTCTGGACTGACCCAAATTAATGAAAGTAATTGTATCACCTTGTAGGCATCCTTGATGTTGGTATACACTTTATCCAATGTAATTGGCGAAATCACTCTGAGTAGGGCACCTGACATGCTGGTAAAGAGTTTAGGGAGCACTGTTTTTAAATTAAGTATGATTAACGTCTACTCCTATAATTAGCAAAGCAGCAGGATGCTTTTTCTGATGGTTTTCAACAATGTTATACAAGAGAGCTCCAAAGCTATGGCAGCATTAGCATCGAGGTGGAATGTATACACTTAATGATGATAACCACACTAAAATCCCGTGGCAGAGATATGGGTCTGCATCTAAGAGTCATACTTTCCAAATACCTTGAGCAGTGACCCTGTGATGCTTGCATTAGTGCGCAGCTCTTGTTCACATAAGAGACTTAAAACCCCCCCCTCCTTTATGCTTCCCAGAATCTTTACTGCTTCTGTCCTGCGGGAAGAAGTGAAACCAGGCGGATTCAACTTCTGCTGAATCGGGAATGTGTGAAAAGGTGAAGCCAGGTTTCTGTGATTAATAAAAACACAGCTGTTCTTGCCAAATCTGCTCTTCACAGTCTGTAGCCTTAATTCATCCATTTTGTTGCTAAAGAGATGCGTGCATTAGTAAGAAAAAATGCTTGGAAGTGCACAGACTTGAAACTACACACCTTCTCAGCTTAGTAAAAACACCAGCCCAGTACCCTCTCTTCCTCCTTCTATCCGCGCCTTATGCGTCTCAACCTCCTACCAGGAATTGTAATCCAGGAGTTCCCCGGGAGTCCTAGCTGCCTCTGCCGGTATATTGTGAAGACATATGAAATCTTCGTAATAGCCATTTCCACATTTCGAGTCCAATTTGTATTAAAGACTTGCCGACTATAAAAACTCCCTTGCTCCCGCGTAGCATGTTTTAAGAAGCACTAAAACACAGCACAAAAAACACAAAACACAAAACATCCACACTACATGCGAGGAAAGCAACCAGCAGCAGTTTTCAGCGCAGCCATCCCTTCCTGGGGACGGGAAGCTGGCTAAAACCTAAAGGCTTGAGTTGAAGAGTTGAAGAGGCGTTAAGGCGTTAGCATAAGGAAGGGGTTTGAAGGCGATTGCGAGGCTTGAGGGAACCTCCGATGAAACCGGGACTTCGCTTGCAGCATCCTCCAGTTTGAAACTCCGGCTACTATGACTCACTGGCTCTGTGGGCGCTAAGCCCTCAAGATTTTGGAAAAAAATGGAAGAAGGCCTTGCCCGATCTCTCCCAAGCGCGCCTGCCGTCTCGTCACAACCCGACCCACAGATGAGCCTTGCCTTTTTTACTTGAGTTTAGAAGCCCTCCAGTTTAGAAGCTCCTAGTTTCGAGCCCCAAAAAGGAGGAGAACGGCAAACTCCAACTCTCCGCCGCTTGCGGAGCGTCTTCCCCCACCGGAAACCCCACCGGAAACCCCACCAGTTCCTGCCACCTTAGAGACAATTAGCGAACTGGAGGCTCCCTTGCCGTCCTCTGGTCAGTTTGACCCAGTTCTCCCTGCTCTCTGAAGCCACTAAACGTGGCTGATGCATTAACAAAACCTACTGCAAAAGAAAAATATGATCTACTGTGTGAACAGCTACATGTGGTGTCTGTCAGTGTTGTGAATACTGTATATACTGTCATACCGATTTTGGAAGGGGTGTCAGAACATGTGTTTAGATGAGCAAAATCTAAATGACAGCTGGACCCTCCTTCTAGCAGGTGCTGTGTGCAAATTAGAACTAAGTGCACAGCTTGTACCGTGTGCAAAACCTGATAAGGTAAGGGCACCTGATTGGTACCACATTTGTATATAGATAGCACAGACAGCAGAGTGATGTGTGCCTGCAAACACCTGTGGTCTGGCAAAGCACTTTGTCAGTAGATAGCAATAAATAGAACTGCATTGATGACTGTGTGTCTGTCAGTTCTTGTCTACATTGCGTCCTGCAGGGTGGTCTACTCCGAGTAAATCCGCTGCTTCAACAGAGTTGGTGCGCGAAACTGAGTGACATGTTGACAGAGCCCTGGCTGCTGTTAGACCTACTACCTGTCCTCTGGATACATGCCTCTCCTGGCTGATTAAAGCTTGCCGGGAGGAGTTGTGACCCCACCTGTTGAATATCATCAACTGCTCCCTTGAGCAAGGAGTGTTTCCTGGTGGGTTGAAGGAAGCAGTGGTCTGCCCACTCTTGAAAAGACCATCCTTAGTTCCCGGTGATCTGGCCAATTACCACCTCGTCTCAAATCTTTTGTTTCTGGTGAAAGTAATTGAGAGAGTGGTGTTAAAGCAGCTTCAGGGCTTTCTGGAGGACACATTGGCGCTCGATCCCTTCCAGTCCGGCTTCTGTGCTGGGCATGGGATAGAGACTGTCCTCGTCGCCGTCACAGATATGCTCCGCATGCAGCTTGACCAAAGCGGGTTTGTGCTGTTGGTATTATTAGACCTTACCGCAGCGTTTGATGTGGTCAACCACGACCTTTTGGCCCACTGCCTGGTCGTCTCCGGGGTATGGGGCACTGTCCTTCAGTGGATTGCCTCGTTTCTCTGGTGTCGGATTCAGCAAGTGTGGTGCGGGGATTAGGCTTCTCAGAGGTGCCCCCTCAGGGGGCCATGTTGTCCCCACTGTTATTTAACATCTATATGTGACCCTTTGCTCAGCTGATGCAGAGCTTTGGGCTGATCTGTCATCAATATGCAGATGACACTCAGCTCATTCTGTTGATTGGGGGGGGCAGCTGCTGCCCCTGTGACTCTCCAGCATTGTTTGGAGGCGGTCGCTGGTTGGTTGAAGCAGAGCAGGTTAAAACTTAATCCATTGAAGACCGAGATCCTCTGGCTGGGTCATGGGGGGAGGAGTTGGGGATTTCCAACCACCGGTGTTGGATGGGGTCTCTCTGGCTCTGGCTTCTTCAGCTCACAACCTGGGAGTCCACCTGGACTCAGCTCTTTCTATGGAGATCCAGGTGGCCTATGTCACCCAGGTTGCTTTTTTCCATCTTCGCCAGGCCCAGTGGCTGACCCCCTACCTCTCCCAGGCTGACCTGGCCGTGGTATCCATGCAACGGTCACCTCCAGATTAGACTATTGTAACTCGCTCTATGCGGGCCTTCCCTTGCGGCTGATCCAGAAACTGAAACTGGTCCAACATGTGGCTTCTTGTCTTCTCACGGGTGGCTTAAGTTGGGACCATATCTCCTCCGTGTTGTGCCACTTGCACTGGCTCCCAGTGGAATTCCGGATTACCTTCAAGGTGTTGGTGCTGACCTTTAAAGCCCTTCACGGCCTGGGGCCCTCATACCCCCAAGACCGTCTGACCCCATATGTTCCAGTTCGGCCTCTGCATTCTGCAGAGGCAAATTTACTGGTGGTCCACAGCTCTGCAATGATGCAGCTATCCTCTAACCGGGCCAGGGCTTTTTCAGCTCTGGCCCCTGCCTGGTGGAACACTTCCACCATCTGTTAGGGCCCTGCGTAACCTTGGTGAGTTCCGCAGGGCCTGTAAGACTGAGCTGTTCCACTGGGCTTTTGATGAGGATGGCTGTGGACTGTCTGCCCCCTTTTGACCCCCTTGATGCCCGCATCCAACAGGACATACCATCTACAGCGATCTACCAATCCGTTCCCAGAGAAGGGGGGAGGGTCTGGGCGCCCCCCCCCTTTGATAGGAGTTTATGTAGGGGTTATATCAGTTACAATGCTGCTATTGCTTGTATTGGATTTTAAAGTTATGCTGGTTATATTATTGTATTTTTATGTTTTGTTTTACCGTACACCACCCTGAGCCCTTTGGGGATAGGGCGGTCTCTTAAATTCAACAAATAAATAACTAAAATAAATAAAGAATGATTCATGCAACAAACATAATAGGAAGGGAAGCTAATACTGTTTTCGCATTTACCCCTCCCTCACAGGCAGTGAAGAGAGAGTGTTGATCCCTTCTCTTTGTGGAGGTGTGAAAACAGCTGCTGTGCCTCCAATCCAGGTAGGCATGATGAGCAGAGGACACCCTGGTTCTGCACTCCTGATACATAATCTGAGCTGTCCATAATGCAGCTTCCCAGAGTCCCCCCTTTCAGCATCTTGTCTCTGCCTAATATGACCTCTGACGAGGGAATCTGCTTTTTCTTCCAGTCTCTGGTTTCCTTTGGGGAGGTGGCCGTGTATTTCGGAGAGGCAGAATGGGCGTTACTGGATCCAGACCAAAGAGCTCTCTACGAGGGCGTCATGCTGGAAAACTATGAGAGTGTGGCCTCTTTGGGTAAGGAACTTTCATAGGTGCACATTTCTACCTTTGAGATGAGGCATGAGTCAAAATCTTGAACAGCAATACGTTGTGTTGAGGCCTGTTCCATTACTTGCTCACTTTTGGAGGCCTCAAGGTGGCGAGATGGCAGCGAATGTGATATTCAGCGTGGCCAAGTAGAGTGACCCAAATCACCTGGTTTTCCTAGGACAACAGAGGGCAGTGTTGTCTCCATCACCCAAGCCAGAGAGTGTGTTTTGGCCAGAGGCCAATCGAGGAACTCTGAGGCCCTCAGGAAGACTCTGAAAGGAGCCACATCCTAATTTCTCAGTGGACAACCAAAAGAAGACACTTATCCTCCATATGGGATTAAGGTGATGCCCTCTGACTGTGGTCTGAGAGTGGAGAAAAGGGTCTAATTCCAGACTTAAGAACATAAGAAAGAGCCTTCCTGGATCAGACCAGAGTTCATCTAGTCCAGCACTCTGCTACTTGCAGTGGCCCAACAGATGCCTTTAGGAGCTCAGATGCAGGATGTGAAAGCAGTGGCCTTCTGCTGCTGCTGCTGCTGCTGCTCCCGAGCACTTGGTCTGCTAAGGCATTTGCAATCTCAGATCAAGGAGGATCAAGATCAACTTCTCCATAAATCTGTCCAAGCCCCAAGTTATCCGGGTTAGTGGCCATCACCACCTCCTGTGGCAGCATATTCCAAACACCAATCACACGTGGCATGAAGAAATGTTTCCTTTAATAATTAATAATTAATCCATTTCCTGGTTTGTGACTGATAGCACTGACTCCTGTAGTGTGTATGAAGTTTGCATTTTTTGCCCCTATGTGCATCACTTTACATTTTGCTACATTGAACTGCAATCGCCATGTCTTATCCCACTCACCTAATTCATAACTGTCTGCTTGGAGCTCTTCGCAGTCCTTTGTGGTTCACACTAAAGGTTAAAGAGCACTAATCCCAAAACGGATCCCTGGGGGATACCACTCCCTACATCTCTCCATGGTAAGAACTTCCCATTTACACCAACCCTTTGCTCCTTGTTTCTCAACAAGTTTTTAATCCATAGGACGACTTTCTCTCATATTTCTTGATTGCTGAGTTTTCTCAATAGTCTCTGGTGAGGAACTTTGTCAAAATCCTTTTAGAAATCCAAGTAGACAATGTCCACTGGTTCCCCCTTATCCACATGTCTGTTTACACTCTCAAAGAACTCTAATAAGTTTGTAAGGCAGGACTTGCCTCTGCAAAAGCCATGCTGACTCTTCCTCAGCAGGTCTTGCTTTTCTACATGTTTTATAATTTTATCTTTAATGATGTTCTACGAATTTGCCAGGAACAGATGTCAAACTGACTGGCCTTTAATTTCCCGGGTCCCCCATAGATAATTTCTTAAAGATAAGTGTGACATTGGCCATCTTTCAGTCTTCAGGGATGGAGCCTGATTTCAGGGATAAGTTGAATATTAAAGTGAGAAGATCAGCAATTTCATGCTTGAGCTCTTTAAGGGGATTTGGTAGCATTTAGTTTATTAATGGCTGCCAGAACTTCTTCCTTGCCTACCACTATCTTCGTTAGTTCCTCGGATTCGCCTCCTAAGAAGCTTGGTTCAGGTGCAGGAATTGTCATAACCACCTCTTGGATGAAGACAGATGCAAAGAATTCATTCAGCTTCTCTGCAATCTCCCTGTCATCCTTTAGCACACATTTTGTTCATCTATTAGGCCTACCGCTTCCCTAGCTGGCTTCCTAATTTTGATGTACTTGAAGAACTGTTCGTTGTTGGTCTTAATGTTCTTAGCCATACGTACCTCATAATCCTTTTTTTGCTTCCCTTACAGCTAACTTGCTTCTCTTTTGCCACCATTTGTGTTCCTGTTCGTATTCTCCATCAGTCGAGCTGGAGTTCCATTTTCTAAAAGACATTTTCTTTTTTCTGATAATTTCCTCAACCTCTCTTATTAACCATGGTGGCTTTCTTTTGGACTGGGTGGTGCCTTTCCTAACCTGTGGAACACATTCCAGCTGAGCTTTTATTACTGTGTTTTTAAATAACCTCCAACCATCTTGGGCAGTTTTGGTTCCTTTTTGGTTAAGATGAAGCCCATCCCTTCTGTACAGACCTGCCTTGTCCCAAAAAATTCCCCAGTTCCTAACAAATCTGAAACCCTCTGCCTTACACCACCTTGTCATTCATGCATTAAGACCCTGTATCTCCACTTGCCTAACTTGCCCTGTATCTCCACTTGCCTAACTGGGCATGGAACTGGTAGCATTTCTGAGAATGCCACCTTGGGGGTCCTGGACTTCAACCTGTTACCTAGCAGCCTAAATTTAGCTCCCAGAACCTCCCGGCTACATTTCCCAATGTCGTTGGTGCCAATGTGGACCACAACTGCTGACTCCACCCCAGCACTATCTAACAGCCTATCTAGATGAAGTGTGACACCTGCAACCTTCACACCAGGCAAGCATGTCACCATGCGGTCATCATGCCTCTCACAAACCCAACTCTCTACATTCCTAATGATCTAATTGCCTACTACGAGGACCTCCCCCCCCCCCCCCCCCCCACGAGGGGTATTCTCACAAGCTGTCTGTTCTGGGTAGGGAAAGGAATAAGATTTGTAAGCTACTTTGAGGCTCATTGGGGTTGCGAAAAATGGGGTATAAAAATCTTCTCTTCTACTTATCCTCTTTCATCCTCCATAACAAATTGAAAAGAGCTGTGTGGCAAGTCAAATGTGAACGTTGGAGGAAGGATTCCTTGCCACTTTGCCCTAAGGGATAAGGTGTGACCAGAAGGTAGTTGTGAGGAAATAAGTTCTGATACTATACACTTTAATGTACAGCAGCAAAAAAGCCACTGAAGTGTTTTGTCTGTGGATGGAACTTTTAGGAAAATCAGATTATCTTATGTGGATACTAACAGGATCTCTCTTTTTATTCCAGCAACAGATGAGCAGTGGTCTGAGGGCAATGGGGAAGTGCATGAGCTGTTGCCAGAGAAAGAGAGGAATGGAGATTTGAAAGGAAATTTCAGGAATCAAGGCAAACCAGAAAAGCAGACAGGAAGTCACATGCCTAAGAAGAGGGATAAATCCATTCCTGGCCAAGGACAGGATTGCCATGAAGTAATCCATACAATAGAGGAAACATATAAGTGCTTGGAGTGCAGAATGAACTTCTCAGATCACAGCCAGTATGAAATCCATTTGCAAATGCACAGTGGAAAGAAGACACATCAATGTTTGGAGTGTGACATGACTTTCCTTAGCAGAGCAAAGCTCCAGATGCATCAAAGAACACATGAACGAGAGAAACCTTATAGTTCCTCAGAGTGTGGCAAGAGCTTGTCACAAAAATCAGATTTTTTTCAACACCGAAGGACTCGTTCAGGAAAGGAGGCATTAATCTGCTTAGAGAGGAAAATAATCTTTTCTGGTAGAAGAAAGGGTAATGTACATATTCCAAAACACAGCATAGTGAGAGCACAAAAATGCTTTCAGTGCGGAAAGTTGTTCAGCTGCAGATCAAAGCTCCTCGTGCACCAAAGAACCCACACAGGAGAAAAACCTTTTGAATGCATAGAGTGTGGAAAGAGATTCAGTCAGAGTAGCAAGCTTAAACAGCATCAAAGAACTCACACAAATGAGAGACCTTTTGAATGCTCAGAGTGTGGAAAGAGATTCAATCACAGAAACAGTCTTCAAGGGCATCAAAGAACTCACACAAATGAGAGACCTTTTGAATGCTCAGAGTGTGGAAAGAGATTCAGTCAGAGTAGCAAGCTTAAACAGCATCAAAGAACTCACACACACGAGAGACCTTTTGAATGCTCAGAGTGTGGAAAGAGATTCAGTGACAGAAGCAGTCTTCAACGGCATCAAAGAACTCACACAAATGAGAGACCTTTTGAATGCCCAGAGTGTGGAAAGAGATTCAATCACAGAAACAGTCTTCAAGGCCATCAAATAACTCACACAAATGAGAGACCTTTTGAATGCTCAGAGTGTGGAAAGAGATTCAGTTACAGTAGCAATCTTCAACGGCATCAAAGAACTCACACAAATGAGAGACCTTTTGAATGCCCAGAGTGTGGAAAGAGATTCAATTACAGAAACAGTCTTCAAGGGCATCAAAGAACTCACACAAAGGAGAGACCGTTTGAATGCTCAGAGTGTGGAAAGAGATTCAATCATAGTAGCACTCTTCAACAGCATCATAGAACTCACACAAATGAGAAACCTTTTGAATGCCCAGAGTGTGGAAAGAGATTCAGCCAGAGTTACCATCTTCAAATGCATCGAAGAACTCACACAAACGAGAGACCTTTTGAATGCTCAGAGTGTGGAAAGAGATTCAGTCAGAGTTACAATCTTCAAATGCATCAAAGAACTCACACAAACGAGAGACCTTTTGAATGCTCAGAGTGTGGAAAGAGATTCAGTCTAAGTAGCGGTTTTCAACGGCATCAAAGAACTCACACAAAGGAGAGACCTTTTGAATGCCCAGAGTGTGGAAAGAGATTCAGTCAGAGTGGCAATCTTCAACAGCATCAAAGAATTCACACAAATGAGAGACCTTTTGAATGCTCAGAGTGTGGAAAGAGATTCAATGGCAGTAACACTCTTCGAAAACATCAAAGAACTCACACGAATAAGAGACCTTTTGAATGCTCGGAGTGTGGAAAGAGATTCAATGAATGTTACACTCTTCAACAACACCAAAGAACTCACATAGGGGAGAAACCTTTTGAATGCTCAGAGTGTGGAAAGAGATTCCATCATAGTGGCAATCTTCAAAAACATAAAAGAACTAACACAAATTGCCATGACATGTAGATTATGATAATCATATCCTATTCAGCAGAATCATGAGTCAGCAAACAGGGAGTGATGTGACAGCTGGCAACAGCAGCCAGACTGGTTCAAACTAGATCCAAGTAACCTTTACAGTGATTGGCTCAACAAAGTATGTAAGGAACTGAATTGTACTGTACTTTTGTTCCTTTGAAAAACCAGTGTCTGGTGAAGCGCTTTGGTTGACTGTTTCAGAACTCTGTATATATTATCCTGTACATATATCAACTCTGTGATAAAAGCCTTCTTTGGACAGAACAGTGTATGTTGGATATATATAGGTGGACTACTGTCTATACTTGTCTACTCTGAGTAGTACCGCTCTATGTCAGCTGACAAATTATGGGCCCAGCTCTGTGGTCTCCTTGTGAGTAGGACAGCAGAAGTAGTTCGTTTCTGCAAGCTCTGGTGCAGCTGTTTGGAACAGTGTCTGAGATGGCGTTCACAGCAGCCAGAATGCCTTTTGAATGGCTCAATGAGAGCAAATATACAGCGTGGGCATGTAAGATGTAATCTTATCTTATCCGGGAGGATTTATGGTTTGTCATGGAGACAACCCCAGCAGCTGGCAATGCGGTTGGCAAGCGTGCTGATTCGAAAGCCGGTTGTAGAGAAAGTGTCTGTATTAGCCAGAGGCGTTCCTCCCATTGGGCAAAGTGGGCAGTTGCCCAGGGCGCCACCTTGTGGGGGGCACCAACAATGCAGGTGGGATTTTTTAGAATTTCCAGTGTTTTTTCTGTTTTTGGCTTGCAGGGGGCGCAGTTTTTAGGCTAGCAGCACCAAAATGTCAGGGATTTTTCAGGAGACTATCCTAATGATATCAACCAGGTTTGGTGAGGTTTGGTTTAGGGAGTCCAAAGTTATGGACTCCCAAAGGGAGTGTCCCCATCCTCCATTGTTTCCAATGGGAGCTAATAGGAGATGGGGGCTACACCTTTGAGGGTCCATAACTTTGGACGCCCTGAACCAAACTTCACCAAACCTGGGAGGTATCATCAGAAGGGGATCATGAAGATATTCTGCAATTTTGGTGCTGCTATCTTAATAATTGCACTCCTGACAGCAGGCACACCCTAAAAATTTCCCCAGATTCTCCTTTTAAATCCACCCTCTTCCTGCCAATGCTTGTTTTCTTTCTGTCTTTTATTCTTTCAATGCCTAATAAAGGTGGTTGTTGTTGTTGTTGGGGGGGGCATCAAACTCAGGTTTTGCCCAGGGCTCCAGTTTGCCTAGGTACGCCACTGGTATTAGCCTAACCGTAGCCATTTTGTATTTAGCCTAACCGCAGCCATTTGTTGTGAACTTTGTAACAGTTCAACATCACAGCCATAGCCCTTCTGTTGTAAGTTCCAAAAAACAGTTCTTGAAAATAATTGCCTATCTTTGGCTTCCCACCAGCTCTCTCATCCTGATACCGAGTAGCGGTTAATTGAAGGTCTTGGCCCAGCTGCGTAAAGTTTTGCTAACGGTTGGAATTTCAATAAACCTTCAGCCACAACACCTGATAAGAATGAGGACTCATACCAACTTCTTTAATTAATTGGCACCAATTTGTGATTGGTTCACTGAGATCACCTGATATGTAATTTATATCTGCTTTTCAATATTGTAATAGAGGCACCCTTTTTTCTTGCTTCTTCCCCCCTATAACTGCTGATACTATACAATGCTACCTCATGCTGGCTAGAGTCTGTCTTTTGGACTATGAGATCTACTTGATTTCTCTTATGACTACTAAGCAATCATGGATAAGTTTTATATTTTGATTTTAGTAGGTTCAGTGATTTTGTCTCTGTTTGCTTTTGTTCAACTGATTGTATGCATAGTATGCCGACTGACTATAGTTTGTTGAATAATGCTAAGTTCAATAAACTTTAGAAATTTGTTTTAAAGAAGCAATTTTTTCTCTGAGTCATGTGTGCATTCAAAATCCTGACCCATGTTTAAGGAGAGTAGGTAACTCTTCCTTTACATGTTGGCAGCGGGTGGATTTTGAAACACGCTCAGTGATTAATTATTTTTTTTTGCAAGCAGTGACTTAATCGACAGCTCTAGCATGGAGAATCAAGATTTTGCTTTGAATGCACAAGTGGAAGAACCAGTGGATGGACCTCGCCTCAGACGAGTAGCTGAGTTACAAGTCACACTGGAGAATTCCAGGAGAAGTGTGGACATTACATCAGTCGAGCCTGAAGCGAACAGCAGAGTGGCAACCCAAGAGTCTGGAGCCAGAGGACAGCTGTTTGATGGCGCAGAGCTGGATGAGGACGACCAAGGGATGCCAGTGCTACGTCCCAGAGGGTTGTCCGGAGCCAGCGCAGCCAGGCGAGACAGTCTGGAGACAGATGACTCCTCAGTACCAACCAGCACAGAAGGGTGGATGAGAATGATGCAAGCATTCATGCGTAGTCAAGAAACCACCATGCAGTTGCTGATACAAGATCGACAGAGAGATCCATCTGCAGCCTGGCAGAAAAAGCAATTCCCACGTTACCAACAGGGTGAGTCTGTGGAGAGTTTTTTAGCCCTGTTTGAAGCTGCCCTAAGAGAAAATAGAGTTCCTGAGAGGGACCATGTACAGGCTCTGTGGCCTTGCGTATCTGGAGATTTAGCCCAATTGTTGGGGGAGCTCACTCTTGGGAAGGAGGCAAGTTTTGGAAATTTTAAGAGGCAAGCACTAGCCAGATTTGGGAAGACTGAAGGTCAGCTGAGAGAAGAATTGTGGAGAACCTTCCCAAAGAATAAAGAGGGCTATGTTGCCTTCATGGCTCGGCTGAAGCTTACAGTTCAGCAATGGTTTAGAGCAGCAAATGTGGAAACTTTGGAGGATGCTTGCCATCTGATTGTGTGAGATCAGTTTTTTCAAATCCTCCCTGAAGACATCTCAGCCATGGTCCAAGCTAAGGAGACTTTTGATTTGTCTGAGCTGGCTGCTTTTGCTGATCAAATGGCCAATATTAAGAGTAAAGAAAGAAAGGCTTTGCGTTTTTTTCTCTGGGAAGAAAGAGCCGTTTAAAACTAACTCCAGAGATGTTGATCCGATTGGCAAGGAGGGAGTTAAAGCTCCGTTCCAGAGAAAGGAAACCCCAGCAAAACTTAGCAAGCCAGTGGAAGCCTCTACACCTAAGAGCGTTACCTGCTTTTCCTGTGGAAAAAAAGGGCCACTACAAGAACCAGTGTATGGAGACGAAGGAGGAGACAAAGGTCCAAATAGTTGGGGGTGATCGGGTCCTCATGCACACTGAAAATTGGGAAGAAAGCAGTGGATCGCCTAGCAGCTCCGTGCAGTCCAGTGAGGAGGAAGAACTGGTTACTACGATGGTCAAGTATTCCAAAAAGCCATGGCCCGACCCTGAACTGATGGCTCAGAGACGTGCTGGTGGCAAGAGACCAACTCATCCCACTGAATCAAATCCGATGGTGAGAATGGGAAAATTGCAGCTCATTGATATAGACTGGGTCATTTCTGAAGAGCAAAGACGTTGGGTGGGAGCCTTTCGAGCCATGAAAGTTTTGCTTGGAGGCAAACTTTGGGTAGAGGGTTCTGTTGATACTGGTGCAGATGTAAGTTCTATTAATAGAAAATTGTTGAATCAAATAGACCACAAGTTAGTGGGAAAGATTCAGGTAACCCCTTACAAAGGTCCTCCTATATATTTAGATCTAGCTATGCCGCATGTTCAGACCCCAAAAGTAAAGCGGAATATGTATGTAATAGTGCATGACACTTCTGAAAAACCCTTTATAGTGGGGGCGGACTTGCTTTTCCAGTCCAGCCAAATGAAAGCTGTTGTTACCAGGTCAAACGCAAAAAATAAAGAAATTGCTGATAATAAAAAAGGAACAAGAGCTGGAATGGGGAACAAGAGCTGGAATTCCTGCCCTACTCTGAAAGAGTTACGTGATAAGGCTGCAGTTGTTTCTGAAAGTGTGTCAAGGGAAAATCCTGAAAGATTTATATGGCGTAATGGTCTGTTGTATAAAGAACGCTGGTTACAAGGTTATTCAGAAGAGGGGGAAGTCACCCTTTTTTCTTGCTTCTTCCCCCCCTGTAACTGCTGATACTATACAATGCTACCTCATGCTGGCTGGAGTCTGTCTTTTGGACTATGAGATCTGCTTGATTTCTCTTATGACTACTAAGCAATCATGGATAAGTTTTATATTTTGATTTTAGTAGGTTCAGTGATTTTGTCTCTGTTTGCTTTTGTTCAACTGATTGTATGCATAGTATGCCGACTGACTATAGTTTGTTGAATAATGCTAAGTTCAATAAACTTCAGAAATTTGTTTTAAAGAAGCAATCTTTTTCTCTGAGTCGTGTGTGCGTTCAAAATCCTGACCCACGTTTAAGGAGAGTAGGTAACTCTTCCTTTACACCCGTACTTTGATAATCCTGGCTGCGGAGAACTCCAGCTCTTGTACGTTCGGGACTCCATAAATGAAAAGGTTATCAGTTAATGCAGGACAATTTATCAACAAGAGACAGCAGGGTCTAAAATGTTGATAGTATGCGGCTGTACAACTGGTAAAGCCGGGGCCGCGGGATGAGTGCATTTCAACTCACCTACAGCTAATGAGGTCATTGTTTGTACAGCTAGAAGACCGGGGGATGATGTTTCCTAAGTCTCGTAAAGCATATATCATTTTATCTTCTCTGAATGAAAGCTGGGACCAGCTGGTTTTACAGTTTACAGAGTGTTCAAGAGGCAGACCTCACCCTGTCCTTAATTACTGCAAAACTGCTTGAAAGTCAACAACAGAGGGACTATCAACGGGAGAGCTGTGCCACAGTGAGAGCAACTCCTGTGGGAGGACAACACTCTGATGTGAAGCCTCCAGCAACTGCAGAGATTGAAACGTCGTGTTTGCCTATACAGGGGGGGATGCTCTTTTCCTGTGGATCTATAAATCACATAGCCCGGAATTGTCCAGATGCCAGCAATAAAAAGACGCTGAAAGGACAGAAGTTCCTAAAGGGGAGATTTACATCCCAAAACAGGTCTGACCGGTATGAAGCTGCCATGTTGGTGACTGGTGCATCAGGGAAACAACAAAGTGCTTGGTTGATGGATAGCGCCTGCACAGCTCACTGTGTGAACAACAGAAGTTTACTTCATGATGAAACTGCAGCTACAGTTTCACATGTAAGCCTCACTGACGGCTCATCGTCAGAAGTAACTTTACAAGGCACTGTGTGTGTACCTGAACGTGGTAAAAGTATACAAAATGTGTTGTTTGTGCCCCACCTGGACTTTTGCCTCCCCAGTGTTGCATGTCTCACTCAGATGGATATAAAGTCTCATTTAAAAATGGCATGTGTTCTGGAAGTTATCAGCAATGTGGATGTGTGCAAGCGGGAGTTTTCGCACCAAGAACAGATATGGTTAAACCATGGCGATTCCCAAAAGTAATAGTGGGAGTGTGAAACAACTGCCCAGTCTTTCAAATAAGCCTTTACATGACAATTGTGTGCATGAGTTACACCATGTACTAGGGCATGCAGGGTGGTCAACAATTAAGAAGTTAGCTAAAGTTTGTGACATACAAGTAAAACCCCGTAAGCATTATGTTGATTGTTGATTATTACAGTAGGTACTCCTATTGTCTACTGCTAAAATCCAAAGCTGATGCATTTGAGCAATTTCAGAACTGGGTTGCCATGATTAAAAGGAAATTTTCCTATAAATTCGCTAGCCTACAGACGGACCGAGGGGATGAATACATGGGCAACAAGTTCCAATCCTAGTTAGCAAAGAAAGGGATTGTCTTTAGAAAAACCAACCCTTACAGTCCTCAAGCAAATGGGGTTTTCTGAGAGATGTTTGGGGGTTCTGCAGGTGATGCGGGATTGCATGCTACAAGATGCAAAACTTCCTTTCCACTATTCGGGGGAAGCTGTTTATGCTGCAACTCATATCATTAACCGTTTGTAGAGTTCCAGCATTAACGAAACTCCACATTTCATGTTATTTGGCAAAAAAACCCCTCATTTGGCAAAAAAACCCTGAGCCCTTCGGGGGAGGGCGGTTTATAAATACAATAAATAATAATAATAATAATAATTAAAACACCTCAGAAAGTTTGGGAGTTTTGGTAACGTGTTGATTCCCAGTGCTCAGAGATAAAAAGGAAAACAGAGATCAAAGAGATCAAAACAGACCAGGTGATCGGGAGCAACAGCCGCAGAAGGCCATTGCGTTCACATCCTACATGTGAGCTCCCAAAGGCACCTGGTGGGCCACTGCGAGTAGCAGAGAGCTGGACTAGATGGACTTTGGTCTGATCCAGCTGGCTTGTTCTTATGTTCTTAGGAAAACCGAGATGTCAAAAATTGAGTTTCTTAGGCTATTCGGAATTTACGAAGGGCTTCAGATTTAGTCTGAATTATGGGAAAATCGTGGTCTCAAGAAGTGCCAATTTTGAAAGGCATGATGGGAACACATACATGCTAACTCAGTAGTTTTTCTGCCTGCCTTAAGTGAACTACCAGCAGGTGCTGCAATCAGTAGCCAGAGCGCACCAACCTCCTCTGCTCAAGGTCACTCTCACATTTTTGAGTGAAGAGGGAGAGGGAGGAGGGAAGCAGTTCAGACTTTGACAAAGAGGAAGAGAAACGTAAATGTGTGGATTTCCCCCCGAAGATCTAGCAGGGAAAACAAAGGGGGTGCCACCACAAAAATATGGGACTACTCAAGTCGTCAGGATTTGTCAGACTTGGGTAGAGCCACAAAGCTTCCAGGAGATGGTAACCAGACTTCCTGCTGAACAAGAGCAGTGGAATGCTGCTATGGATGATGAATTTGAGTCCTTATTGCAGCAAAAGGTCTTTGAGATAGTAGATCAGCCAAAGAATCAGAAAGTGATTGGATCCCTGTGGGTATTTAGAAAGAAAACACTTCCCAATGGGCAACATAAATTTAAGACAAGATTGGTCACCCAAGGCTTTGGCAAACATACTTAGAAATTTTTGAGCAAACCTATTCGCCTACAGCCAAAGCTGTGTCTATGAGACAGATTATGACATTGGCAGTTCAGAGGAAATGGAAAATGAGACATTTTGATTTCCAGTGTGCCTGTTTGCATGCTCCTCTAACCGAGGATGTGTTTTTGAAGCTAGCACCTGGGTACTCAATTGGTGATGGCAACGTTTACAAACTTTGCAAATCTTTGTATGGATTATGACAAGTGGCATGGAATTGGAACCAATGCTTGCTTGTGTAAACTTGGTTTTCAAAGGAGTGTTGCACATTCCTGTGAATATACAAACGGAAAAGGCAAAGAGCAGGTCATTGTGATATATGTTGATATTGTTTGACTGCTCTGACAGATGCTCAGATCACTGATGTCTTTGAAAGTCTAAAAAGACATTTCAGGTAAAAGACCTAGGCTACATAAAAACATATCCAGGTATAGAGATAACCAAAACAGCAGAAAAAAACATGATATTAAGCCAAAAAAATTAAAGAACTCATACATAGAACTGGTTTGGAGAGTGCTAAGATAGCAAAAAGATCTATGGCTACAGAATTTACAAAAGAAGACAAAAACTCTGATGTTCCATTTGAGAAACCATAGTTATATCGTTCAGTCATTGGTAATTAACTACACATAGCCAATTGGTCTAGAGCTGATATTATGTATACAGTTAGCTATTTAAGCAGACTAGTGTTTAACCCCACACAACGTGCTTGGCAAGGTGTCAAATGGGTCATACGTTATTTAAAAGGAACACAACAACATTGCTTGGTAATTGCTCCTGATAAAGCCAGTGTGTTGACAGCTTCAGCAGATAGCTTGTTCGCAAATGACACCAACAGAAAGTCATGTACGGGTTATATTGTAATATGCTAATGTTTTAATTGTGTGGAGATCAAGAAAACAGGCAACTATAGCCTTGTCTACATCAGAAGCCGAATATTGCGCTTTATCAGAAACGTGTACTGAAATATAGAAGTTAAAGCAACTTCTAAATGACTTAAATGTGGAATGTATAGAACCCATAGTCATTCAGGATGATTCACAAACCTTCATCTAAAATCCATCTTTCAAGGTCCTCTCTCCACACTTAGCAAATTGAGATTGCAGAATCTGCCTTTCCATTCAACCTATCAAAAATAAGAGTGTAAATGTCAGCTCACCGAATGAGATTTTGAATAACTCCACAACAATATTTGCTCCAAAGAACAGATGAAGGCCCCTGCCTTAGCTTGCTACGTCAGAGGCACCTTCCTAACCTTTGCCAATGCAAATGTGTCAATGAGGTCCTCAAAGTTTGTCTTTTCAGTCTCTTCTCTTTCCACATTTAGCAGAGCAAGATCACAGAGTCTTTGATGCCCCATGGTGCTTCTCAGGTATGAAAGAATCAGTTTCAGCTTACTGAATGATCGCTCACAGCTGGCAATGGAAACTGCAATGGTTAGCAGCATCTGGGTAGCAACAGTGAGAAGGAAGAAGATGGTCTCATCTCCAAACTGAACAATGAATTTAAGAAGCTCTTCAGGACTTGATATCCACTGGTCAGCCCGCCCTGTCAGTAGCATTCTGCAGTGCAAAATATTTGCATAGAGTTTGAGCCCATCCATATCACTGCTGTAGAAAGTGCCCAAATTCACACACTTCTCCTTTAGGGCTTCTTTGTCAGTGTCATAATACAGTTTCTCAATGTCAAGGAGAAATCCAAGCTTGGTATTAAGGCTGTGCAAATGAGTGAACCTGTCATTCATCTCTCTGTGAATACGATCAAGTGCTGCCTTCATAATTCTTTCCATTTCCTCCTTTGCTGTTAACCCTGCATCTCTTGCTTTCTCACCAGGAATTTTTTTCACGTGTCTCACACGACATCCAAAGGCAACATTAAATTTCTGGCACAGAGCAAGCCCTTCATCAATTGACTCGCTGACCGAAACGTCTCTGTGGGCATCAAAATAATCTCGGAGAGATCTTACATCTTGGGCAGCATGGTGGAAGTTCATGCTGGGACTCTGTAGCCTTCTTTGAACAAGGTCAATGGGACCAAGTACCTTGTCCCAAAATCCTATATAAGTAAGGAAGTCATAACGCAACAGGTTGTTGAGCAGTGCATCTGCTTCATGCCTTGACAAATCGGTCACGTCTAGATCGAATTCCATGTTCTGGAGAAGTTCGATGATTTCCTCAAGATACATTCGCGCAGGTTTCACTGCTTCTGCCTTCGCACTCCACCTGGTTTCGGACTGTGACTTGAGACTCAAAGAAACAGCCTGAGTTTTGCCCAGCGCTGGTCTGAATTTGCGAAAAATGTGTACAGACAATCTAAGACTGCAAAAAAATTCCCTATCTGTGCTTCTTGAGAGGATGAATGAACACCCACCATGTTCAGTGAGTGATTGTCACAATTTACTAACACAGCCAGGTGGTTCTTTTCCATTATTCTTTGATGTACACCCTGCTTCTGTTTCCAGCCATTACAGCAGTGTTGTCATAACACTGTGACCGACAATCCTTCAGATCCAGGTTGTCCTTCTCAAGATTTCCCCGGTCAAGCTTTCTGTAGCTTTCTTGTGGATCCAGAAGAAACCAAGAAAAGACTCTCTTACACGGACTGCTCTGCTCCTAGCATCAATTTCCATCTAACGACTACTGACATCTGGTAACGGTGTGCCAGATCAGGAGTTGAGTCAAACATGATGCCATAGCACTTGGCAGAACGAATCTTTTTTGGTATATTCTGACGAACCACAGAAGCAATGAGATGGCTGAATCCATTTTGGATACCCAGTGAAAGGTAAGATACTGAGCCTGCATTACTTTGGATGTTAGCAAGGTGTGCTTTCAGGACAGGATCATAGCAAGCCAGCAGTTTCACTATCTCCAGGAAATTTCCTACATTGCATTCAGTATAAGGATCAGAGGTCAGATCTGTTAGCGAGTAGACCCGTGGCACAGCTGTAGGCCTGTTACCGAGAGTAGGAGTAAATAGCTTTGGCACTCAGCTGCAACACCACGATAGCAAAACAACACAAGAAGCAGTTACTCTTCAGTGATGTGCAGTTTATGTACAGTGCAGCTATATACAAGTATTTACAGAAGCAAGGAACAAATGGACAGCATGCAACGCCAACATAGAATACCCTAACCAGTAGCACACAGTCACATCTGTTCAGTATATATACAAGTATTGACCAATCAGTGTAAAGGTCACATAGTCCTGTAGAAACTGATTTGATCTGGTTTGGTCCAGCTCACTGCCTCTTGCATCAGCCAGGTGAGCTGTCAGAGTGGGAAAGTGGGAAAGGCATAAAGTATGGGGCGGCTACTGCTTCATGCATTCCAGCGCCTGGTCTGACCCTGCTACCCAGGGGCACCCTTGAAAAGCCATGCGCACGAGACACACATGCTCTTGTCCTGTTTTGCAAGGCTAGCTGGCTGCCACTGGCGTAATGCCCATTGGGCAAGGTGGGCAGCTGCCCAGGGCATCACCTTGTGGGGGGGCATCAAAATGCTGGATTCGTTTTTGAGTATTTTAGTGGTTTTCCATTTTCGGCCTGCAGGGGGCGCAGTTTTTAGGCTAGCGGCACGAAATTTTCAGCGTATCATCAGGAGACTGTCATTATGCTACCCCCCCAAGTTTGGTGAGGTTTGGTTCAGGGAGTCCAAAGTTATGGACTTCCAAAAGGGGTGCCCCTATCCCCCATTGTTTCCAATGGGAGCTAATAGGAGACGGGGGCTACAGTTTTGAGGGTCCATAACTTTGGCCCCCCTGAACCAAACTGCACCAAACTTGGGGGGAATCATTAGGGCAGTCTCCTGATGAGACCCTGAAAGTTTTGAGACTGTGCCTTCAAAAATGTCCCCCCCCCCTAGCCTGCAACCCCCATTGACAGCAATGCAGAAAACTCAATGCAGAACAAAGATTCTTGGGCAAATTTCGGGATGTTCTTGCAGGGAGGGCATTCTTGGACGTATCAGCACCAAAATTTCAGGGTATCATCTGGGAGACTGTCATTATAATACCCCTCAGGTTTGGTGCAGTTTGGTTCAGGGGGGCCAAAGTTATGGACCCTCAAAACTGTAGCCCCCATCTCCTATTCGCTCCCATTGGAAACAATGGGGGATGGGGCACCCCCTTTGGGAGTCCATAACTTTGGACTCCTTGAACCAAACCTCACCAAACTTGGGGAGTAGCATAAGGACAGTCTCCTGATGATATGCTGAAATTTTGGTGCTGATATGTCTAAAAACTTCACCCCATGCAGGCACCAATGTCCTGGTGCAAAAAAATTTTTGGTCGTGGTGGAGTGGCCGCCCATGGGGGGGGGGGGGCATCCAACTCAGGTTTTGCCCAGGGCTACAGTTTGCCCAGGGCTGTCTCGTTACGCCCCTGCTGGCTGCAGTTCTCTCAGGGAGAACTTGGGTCTCCACTGGGCGGAAAAGTGATATATAAATGATTAAGTCACATATTCTTGAACTGTATGAATAGTCCTTGTAGCTCCCCTATTATAAAGAGTTTGTAGCGTGTCGTGTTCTCAAATGGCATTAGAGAACAGCACTGCTTTCAACGGTGGGGTGGAGGATTTTAAACATGCAAACATTTGGAAGAAAATCAGTGTTGGAAAAGGAGGAACTGGCGTTGAGATGCTGCGTGACTTTTCAGCGTGGACGTTACGGGAACTCGTGGCTCCTTTTTTGTCCGCAGAGTTGCGTGTCGCATGATTCCAGTGGGAAATTCTTGCCTATCGTGCAGCAGGCAGCCACATCTGGATGCAGCCTTAGTGGGCAGGAAGAGGCACTCTTGACATGCTTAAAAAACTTACATAAAGATGTGTAGCCATTACCCACCCCCTCCCACCCACATAACTGGCCCCTGGCTTATTTCAGTTCAACTAAAGGATGAGCCCTTCGGGGGAGGGCGGTTTATAAATATAATTAATAATAATAATAATAATAATAATAATAATAATAATAATAAAAAAAAAACTATTGGGAAAATAAGGTCCACAAGTTCATTTCGAGTTCTGTTTCGTGTGTGTGTGTCTGACGGGGATGTGTGTGTATTTTACACCCTCTTTTCCAATTTGTCATCAATATATAATTTGATGGATTGCAACAATCAATGGAAGCTCTCAGTCCTACTTCCCATTTCAGCTGATCTGTGGTGAAACTCAGACCAGAACATTCGTATTAAACATACTAGCACCGAAGCCTAGTTTAATTTCAAATGAAATGGCCTCTAGATGGGGAGGGGGAAGGAGTGGTGCCCCAGCCCCAGCCAGACTTACCAAAGCCTACTGCATCAATTGGGCCCTGCTTTGTGTTTGGGTTGGGCAGAGGGTTGGCAGGGATTGGGGATGAGGGCGCCAAGCCCAGCAAGAGAAGAGCTTGTCGTGCCGACCCTGCCGGGCGGCGTCTTCTTTGGAGCAGGGGAATGTAGAGGCGGGTGCCAGGCCCAGCAGGAAAGTGGTCTGTGGCCGCTGCTTTTTGTTCGGGGCTGGCCAGGCACGGCGTTTGGGGCAGGAGGAAGGTGACAGGACCAACTGCCACACAGGGAAACTGAGTCCTGTGCAGTGATTGGCTAGAGCTTTTAAATCACATACTTTCTATTTACTAACTGTGCAGGGGGTCAGCTGAGAAAATCCTGAGGTGCTATTTTTTTACAGATCCCTGCCTCCCGCTATCATATGGTCATTAAACCTATGCTATTCCCTGTTTCTCTTCCCATGCTGCCCGAAGGGGAATTACTCCACATGTGGTGGGACTGGCAGCCGGGGGCACGTCTTCGGTAGGTCCCTTCCCTCAATTCTGAAATATTTCTCGTGAAGTGAGAGATCTTCACTGTTTCGAGGTTACAAGGCACAGACAACCACAGCACAAGGATGTGAAACACCAGTTCTAGATCTAGCTCAACAAAAATGGGCGTGTGTGTGTGTGTGTGTCATGTAATGGTGGGGATTGAAAATGTTTTAGAAACATTTGAGGCGATGTGTGCAGGAAGGGAAATGCTGCCAATCCTCTAGCAATGTCCCCAGCTACAGTCTCAACTCCAGAATTCCAATATTTATTTATTTATTTATTATATTTATATACCGCCCTCCCCGAAGGCTCAGGGCGGTTTCCATCAACAATAAAAGTTTAAAACATCGTATATACAATTTATCTAAAATACATAAAATATTAAACTATAGATGGCTTCAGCTCTTCTATTCCCCTTTATGAATCCACGGGAGGCCAGATTTTTTTTTTTTTTTGGCTAGTTGACATCCCGGCTGGCCAAACGCCTGGCGGAATAGGTCTGATCCATTGCTTTAGCACAGGGATCCCTAACCCCCATGCTGCTTCACTTTCCCTGGAAAAAGACAAGTTGCACTTCAAGAGCTTTCAGAAACTTCAGGGATTCTCCGATCTCAGAGGGCAGAGAGTTTTGAAGAGGGGAAAATGTGTGCACAACTGAGAATCCAATCTGAAGGGAATGTATGCTCAATGTGAAGGAAACCCTGTTTAGTTCTTTTAGTCAGAATTGTGGAGTGCATGAGTCCCCTTGCTCTGAAACCAGCTGCTCCTATCCCTGTATCAAGAATTTAGAGTCACCAGCTTTGGGTTGGAAATATCTGGAGATTTGGGTGTGGAGCTTGGAGAGGGCAGTGTTTGAGGAGAGGGACCCCACCCCCCAGAGTCCACCCCAAAGCAACCATTTTCTCAAGAGGAATTGATCTTCATTGTCTGGAGACTGGCAACCATATTGAACATCAGCAGTAGCCAGCCTCCAGGTGATCTCCCACTACTCTAACTTCTCTCCAGGTGACCTAGATCGATTCATCTGGAGAAGATGGCTGCTTTGGAAGATGGACTGTGGTATTATGCCCCACTGAAGTCCCTCCCCTCGCCAAACTCCACCCCCCACCCAAATCTCCTGGTCTTTCCCAATGTGGAGCTGGCAGCACTATTGAGCACAGGTGTCTCTACTGTGTGAATCCAAGAAAAGGAGCTTCGGTGAGTACCCGTATCTCAGCCTCCGAGTAAGTAGGGAACATCACACACCCTTGATATGAGAAATTACATTATTAGCATTAAACCTAAGACCTAGTTTTGGGGAAGCAGTGTAGGTAACCCCACTGATTTTCAGGCGAAGAACTAAAGTGTGATCCTTTACCTGGGAGTAAGCTTGGTTGCTGCCAATGGGGCTTGCTTCTGAGTAAACCCTCCTAGGGTTGTGATTCACCCGTTGGGAGAGTTGCACGGTTGCTTCAAAGCAAAGCCACTGATTACCACCAAGCTTACTCCCAAGTAACACACGCCTCAGAGCCAACTGTTTTTTTCTAAATTGAAACCTCAGTATTCAGGTTAAATTGCCATGTTGGCACTTTGCGATAAATAAGTGGGTTTTGGGTTGCAATTTGGGCACTCGGTCTTGAAAAGGTTTGTCATCACTGGCCTAGTATTGTCGAAGGCTTTCACGGCTGGAATCACTGGGGTGCTGTGTGGTTTCAGTTCCTCTGAAGATGCCAGCCACAGATGCAGGCAAAATGTCAGGAGAGAATGCTGCTAGAACACGACCATACGGCATCCCAGAAAGCCTAGTGTTTGGGAAGAAACTAATTCCAAGTCCAGAACACACCAAAGTACAATTCCAGTACGGACTTCAGTGTGGCCAAAGAGTTCATCTTCCAAAGCAGCCATTTTCTCCAGATGAATCGATCTAGGTCACCTGGAGATAAGGGTAGTGGAAGTTTGCATTATTAAAATCCCCCACCCCATCCTGTTGAAAGCAGTTCTGTTCTCTATTGCCATTTGAGAACACCACACTACAAACTCTTCTAAGACCATAAGTGGGAGTGCTATGAGGACTATTCCTACAGTTCAAGAATGTGTGATTTAGTTATTTATATACCACTTTCCCACCCAGTGGAGTCCAAAAGCAGCTTACAACATATTACCCCATTTCTACATTTTAATCTTGCTCTTTGACTTGCTCAGAAGCAGCGGCAGCACAGACTGTATTCTCTCAGACCGGGGGGGAAAAGACAGTGAGAGAAAGAGGTTATGGGTAGCTACACCTGCCGGAGGTGCAAGTTGGTTCTTTTGTTAGAAGCTTGAAACACAAGTAGCCACACTTCAGTACATTAAGAGGAACGGGACTTTCCTGGACAGAATGGAGCAGGCGGTACTGGGTGGAGAACTGATGTGATTTGGCAAGTGCCAGTAACACAATCCAGTAATGAAGGAGTTAATTGTTGCATGCTAATTAGTTAGTGAGGTCAGAAGTCAGTGACCAGGTAATTGATACCTATTGGTTGGGTGGGCTACATGCAGGTCTGCACTAGGCTTTAGATGTATCTTCTTTGTGTTGCACTCTGCACGTGGTCAGTTCAGTCAGTTCAGTTCAGTCTATAGCTTAGTAGCCATGTAATAGTCTAAGCAGCAAGCTGGCTGTTGGTGCTAGCTAGTAAGAAAGATGTTTATTGTTTTTCTTCCAAGTTTCCCTTCCCTGTAGTAAGTAAACTTTATTTCAGTAAAGCAACTGGTCTCTGCCTCATTATTGCATTATCTCTGCTAATTAAGTGTTTGTCCACACGACAAGAACACACTGAGGAGGATGGCAGCTCTCAAACAGGAGGCGGGCAATTGGAGAAATGTAACCCATAGATGCAGAAGGACCACTTTGATCAGTCAACTTCTTTGATGGTGGTTAAACTCCTCAATGCCTGGCAGCAAGATTGCTGTGTGAATGCAAGGATTGCTGTGTGAATGCAAGGATTGCTGTGTGAATGCACGGGCAAGGAGTCCTTGCAGGAGCTGGGCAGAGAGAAGAAACCAAGTCTCACTTTCGCTTAGTGGCAGCTAGACTGACAGGAAATATCCTACAGTGTGTAACAGATTTCCCGCTGTGATACACCTCTGAAGATCACAATCAAGAGAATACGCTTTGCACCAACCGCTTTTATGTGCATAAACTTGCATGACATACAAGTGAATAAAGTGTAATAACAAAGTGCAATAATAAAATTCTTAACAACACTATGTGTGCAGTCTTTTCTCTAAGAACGCTTAGCAATTCTTAAAGCGACAGCCTCTGTCATGAACTGCAAGTCCACACAGTGCTTGAATTCTGTCGAGACAATGTCTTCAACTGAAAGCAGGTATACAAGTCTATGTAGCATTAGAGAATCTCTCGAACCCGTCTGCACAGGATGATCGGAAATATCTTTGGTAGCTGTAGCCAATTTGGACCAAAACACTGGGTTCACATTGAAGCCTCCTGAACTCCAAAACACCCCAAAGTACAATTCCAGTGGTTTCTTACAGGGATGTTCAGGAATATACAAAACGAGGGCTGTGTTGGAGGGCTGGATCCTGCTTGGGAGAGGCTTCGGGGTGGGTGTGGAGATGCAAAACAGGCAGCATTTCCTTGGGTCAGAGATTAGGCAAGGCTCGGAGGGGTGTGCGTGTCTCTTCCTACCCCCAGATGTTTCCACAAATGTAGCCAGTTTGCAGCAGTTAAAAGTGCCTAATACAGAAAAAGCTGGGCGCGATACGAAATCCTTTGTGCCTTTGCTGGACAAAACCATCTTTATTGCAAGCAGAAGACTCAAGGGAGAGAAAATAGACAATCACAGGAAATATAGGATTTGCAAAGACAGCACTTTTGAAACTTTCCGCTTAGTTGGGGTTCAACCGAGCACTGGATCAGTAACAAAGTAGGTTGACCATTAGGTCAAGCTCAGAAGTTCAATGTATTGTCAAAGGTTTCCAAGGCCGGGATCACTGGGGTGTCCTTGTGGTTTTTCCCGGTTGTCCCCCAAGCAATGCAAAACCCCTTTTGCAAAGGGGAGGGGGGAGGGGAGGCCGTGCTTTGACCCACAAGGGAGGGGGGGGGGATGCTTTGGGGGATGATCCCCCCGCCCTACGGAAAGGAAAGCCACAGAGCCCTCATTCCTAGAGTGGCCTTCCTTCCCAGCCTCGGGATATAGAGGAGGGTCCTTTGCATCCCCTTCGGAGTGAGTCAAAAGGGGGATGGGTGGGGGAGGAAAAGCTGGGAAGCGTGGGGGAGGGGGTGGAAGGGGGGGGGTCAGGCGGCCCCAATCCAAGAAAGGCGACCCACTGCAAAGCCTTTGGGGGGGTGCTCCCTCCGGCGCCCCTCTTCCCCCTCCTCTCTGCACAAGGTCTGGGGGGTGGGGGGGCTGAGATCGGGGGATCGTCCATTGGGGCTTAAGTCCTTACAGCGAGGACTTGGGAGGGGTGGGGGGGGGGAGGGTGAAATGGAGGGCCAGGATCTTCTAGGCCAGTGGTGGCGAACCTATGGCACGGGCGCCAGAGGTGGCACTCAGAGCCCTCTCTGTGGGCACGCACAGAGTCGCCCCCCACCCCCACATCTAGGCTGGCCTGGAACCACTGGGCTCGATTATTAGCATTAAATCCAAGACCTAGTTTTGGGGAAGCAGTGGAGGTAACCCTGTTAAGTGCTGTTAAACCCCACGGATTTTCATGCGAAGAACCAAAGCGCGATCCTTTACCTGGGAGTAAGCTCGGTTGCTGGCAGCGGGGCTTGCTTCTGAGTAAGCCCTCCAGGGTCATGATTCACCCGTTGGAAAAGTCGCACGGTTGCTTCAAAGCCAAGCTACCAACTACCACCCAGTCTCCTCCCAATTAGTGCATGCCTCAGAGCCAACCGTTTTTTTCTAAACGAAAACCTCAGTATTCAGGTCAAATTGCCATGTTGGCACTTTGCGATACATAAGTGGGTTTGGGGTGGCAATTTGGGCACTCGGTCTCGAAAAGGTTCGCCATCGCTGTTCTAGGCCAGGGGTAGGGAACCTGCGGCTCTCCAGATGTTCAGGAACTACAATTCCCATCAGCCTCTGTCAGCATGGCCAATTGGCCATGCTGGTAGGGGCTGATGGGAATTGTAGTTCCTGAACATCTGGAGAGCCGCAGGTTCCCTACCCCTGTTCTAGGCAAAGCCCAAAGCATAGAGAACGGAATGGGGGAAGCAATGAATGGGGAGAAGAGCCCCCTTCCCTCCCCCCCACTTCACTTTGTACAAAACACCCCCCTCCCCCAGAAAGAAGAGCCAGGGAATGAAGCCCTGCAAGAGACATGAACAGGAAAGGGACCTTTTGGCCACTTTTGACTGGAGAGGGGGCTGATGGGTCATGGGTGAAGGCTGAGGAGGGGCAGGAGGTTTGGGGGAGCCCACCCCATTCCTTTGACCCCTCTACTTCTAGGCAGCCCGGTCCCAGCAGGCCTTTACTTCCTCCCCCCTCAGGGTGCCAAGCAATGCAGCCGCCTCCTTTGCTCTTTGGGAAAATGAGGGAGAGACACACACACACCCCATCCCATTTCTTCTCTCTCTTGAAATCCTGGCCTCTGAGTTGCAGGTTGCTCTTCTACTCCCCTGGGTGTGTGTGACGTGGGGGTCGCTCCAGGTTCCCTGAGATTATGAACCAGAGCAGAAAGATCTCTTCAGGTTCAGCAGTGCCATGTGCTGAACGGAAGAAAGGATTAGAGACCACCACTCCGCGCCCCTCAGAGACACCCGTCTCTGACCTGATTCATACAAGCAGAGACAGCTTCTCCTTGCAGTGCTACCTTTCCATATGCAGGGAATTTTCTGTGATGCAAAGGAGTATTTCCAGTTGCTGGTTTCAGGGCTGGAATCTCCCACCTGGCCCCTTGAGCCAGGCAGCCCATTTTTTTGCTGTTCGTGTGTAGCAATGGACATGATATATAATTTTTTAGTAAATCTGGAGTGATCCAATGAAAAAAATGTAGAGGACTCATGATTTGGAAACCAATTTTTGCATCATGATGGCATTGCAAGGCAGTGGATACATGATTTTATTGGGGAAGTTTCTAGGCGTGGATCTAATATTTGAATTGATGGCAAGTTTAGGATCACTCAATGCAAAATCCACGAGGATCCATTATTTGGAAGTGCCGTGGATCCATGTACTGTGCAAGTACCAAAAAGCGATAGATTCCTGATTTTTGCAGGACAGTCTTTGGTTGTGAACACGATCTGTGATTTCATGGTGAATTTAGTGTGACCTAACACAGAAATCACAAGAATCCGTGAGGACCCATGCTTTGGAATGATGTTTTTGTACCATTGCACCCCCATGAAGCCATGAATGCTTGGTTTTTGTGGGGCTGCTTGCAGACTCAGACATGATCTACTGGGTGGAGGAAAAATAGGTCTATTAACAACTGGTTAGTTAAAACTGACTATAAGGAACCCTCTCAAATCAAACATTTCATTATAGGACATTATAAGTGTGGTTCATGTTCTGTTTGTCCCTTAACTATGGAATGTAAAGAGATTGTTACTGAATCTTATTCTGATTAGTTATATGGCTTTTCAAATTGTAATTCTACCAATGTAATCTATGGGATTATGTGCAAGTGTGGAATGTGGTATACTGGGCATACAAGCAGACGATTCAAGAGCATAATTTTGGAGCACATATCACAAATTAGGACACGTGTCGTGGAAGCTCCTATGGTCTCCCACTTCATTGAAAAACAACATCACCCAGAATCTGTGAGAGTTGTGGTTTTGGAAACATCAGGGGAAGTGATTTACCCTTGGAACAGAGACTTTTGAGACCGGAAGCCTTTTTCACATGTGCCTTTAATTGCATAGCTCCAAGAGGATTTAATCAGGAATTAGAATTGGGAGCTTTTTCGTAAGCAGCTGCAATTTCATGTGATTCACACATAAACCAGCTTTATGCTCGACAACAGCGCCCTCTTGTTGAGAACAATTAGCCGTAAATATTTCAAGAGTGAGATTTTTACTGTGAGCGATTTCCTTTATTTAAAAACAGCCTAATGTTTATAAAAGCAATGCTGTAAATATTTTCATTGTATATATTTGTTTTGCAGAAGAGGATCCATAGGAGGATTTTTGATTGTAAACTCAAATAACAAGAACATATTGTAAGTAAATATTTATCAGGGTTCATTTACAATCACCATAAAGGTCTCGTACATTTTTGTTTATTATGGGAGGGGCCTGAGAAGGCATCACGAGGTTAACCAGTCCTGGAGGTTAACTAGCCCCACCTTTTGTGTTCATTTTGAAACCGCAACTGATGTATGAAAGGCCGTCTTGCACATTCATGAACTTTCAAAATTGATTATAAATGTATGAAATTTTGTATATCATACTATGTAAACTATTCTTTATGAAATTATTTATTTCACATTGTGGTTCAACTTGCCCATGTTGTTGTGGTTTAAGCCATTGCATGCAGACTGTATTTTTGCCAAGATGTACAGTATGGGTTTCTTTTGTGCTGTTCTTTTCTAAAAATCATATGATTTCATCAGGATCCCTTTACATTCCTCTTCATCCAACTTTTCCCCAGTCCCCTTCTGCACCCAACTTCAACTGCATTTTTATAATCTTTTTGGACCCCTTCCTCCATGTAGGGCTCCAAATTAGGCTGTCTGTTGTGGGTGGGGGAAGGGCACGGAGTTGTGCAGAAGAATTTGAGAACTGGAAGAAAAGGATCCCCCCCCCCCAAGCAGTAGGGCCTGAGAAGAGGCATATTGAGAGGGAAATGGCCCCCGATGACAACACTTGCTCTGAGTGCCTCCCTGCTCCCCCCCCCCCGCCTTTTTGCACCTACTGCCCTCCCCAGGCCCTGCGGAGTGAAGAAGCCAGCCTTCAGGGAGGCGGGGGGAGGGGAGGGCGCTGCAAAGGGTGGCCCAGGAGCCGGCTTGCCACCACGGTGCCCATCCAAGCCGCCCCCAAGCCTCGCCCTAGAGGGCCTGGGGAGGGAAGGAGGCGGCTTAGACGGGCACCATGGCAGCAGGCCGGCTCTATGTTTAGGTGCCTCTCCCCAGCTCTTCTGAGCCGAATTGGCGCAGGGGAGGAGGGAGGGGGCGATTTTAAACTCTCCCCTCCACAGCTACGCCCGAGACACACCCTGAGTCCCTGTGGGCGATACGACCTTGGGCCTGAGCATGCTTCTCACCTTCCAGGAACCATGGAAGACACAAATCTGTGGAGCATTATTTAAGGGGAAGGGAGAAAAGACAAAATATGAAGGGGCACGGAGACAGTGGCGATCCCCTGACCCTAACAGCCCCCCACCAATCCAGGGCTTCACGAGCTTTTGCAGGCTCTTCCCCTTGGTCTCCAAATCAACTCTGCCAAATTATTGGTTTTCAGGATCTCCTCCTAAAAAGACTGGCTTCCCCCTTCCCGCCCCTCCCCCCGCAAACATACACAGGAAGGATGCTTTGTGGTAAAGGGGGCAGAGACCCTTATTGTCGTTCTGTCACCCTTCCACTGGGGGGGTTGGGGGCTAAAGGTTTGGGGTGCTCCATAGAAGGAAAAAAGGCAGTTTTCCAGAGTGATTGAAGGGCCTGAAACTGCCAATTGCTTACCTCAGAAGGACTCCAGATTTTATCTTATTTATTTATATTTGTTCATTTGATTTATTTTCTGTTATCTACATATATAAAAATCTAAACGTGTGTTTGTCCCTGATGATCTCCCTCAGAAGCTGCTGGACGGATCGCCCCCAAATTTTCACATGACGTCCCTCCCTGTTGCGGGCAGGTAATCGGACCTTCAAATCGCCGAAAGTCCATACCTGAGCCAGGTAAAACGTCTTTTTCCTGGTGCACCAGGCCATGAAGCTGGCTGTGTTTAACAGTCACCCTTAGAATGTCCGTGCAGCCTGTCTGTCTGTGGCCTGAGGGCTTGGGATGAGGGCTTAGGATGTTCGTGCAGATGGGCAGAGATGAGTAGTGAAAACAGTAAATAGGTAATACTGTTAGGTAATACGAGTGGAAGTGAAACACATACACACTTTGCCGTGTGAGACGTCAGGTGGGGCTCCCCCCCTCACCCGCAGGTAACTTTCACTCTCTGTGCCTCACCCACTGCTACCACACAATACACATCTAGCTCATCCTTACAGACCTCACTCTGCCCTCCTTCACATCCAACTACCACTTACCCACTTCCTCACCCATATTCGCCACAGCTCTCTTTTACTAAAAGCAAGCTGGAGTTTGCCTTTTTCTTCTAAGAAAATCAGCGGGGTGGGGGCGAACCAACACTACTGGCTCTGCTTCTTTTGCACGTGGCCCTTTACGAACCCAGGGAGCTGGCCTCGATCTGAGCGCCTCACCACCCTGCCTCTGCTGCTGGACTGGGATAGCCTGCTTGCCCCAGTTCTGCCTTACCCAAGCCAGGACTGTGCGTGTCAACCAGCCTCATGGACAGCGGGATTCACACTCTGGACAGTTCCGTTGTGGAATGGGAAGGGTTACCTTATACTAAAAAAACAAGACAGCACCATATAACGATGTGCATTGAAAAGGGAAAGAGGGATTCCATTTGACCACCCCAAAAGGCTATGCTGCGGATCATTGGACCTGCATGGACATCTGTGTGGGTTGCGGACTGTGATGAGAAGGATAATTGCCACAGCAACGCATGGCCGGGCCCGCTAGTAAGACTATACATTAATAGTATGGGTATTAGTTATTGAAAAGGAGGATTATGTTTATATTATTAATTGGCTATTAATCTGTATGGTGATGGTTGTGATTGTTTGTTATATGAGTCTTCTCAGAGTGATTTGAGGGCCCTGAAGTTACCGGTTGCTGACTGCGGAAGGGCTCCAGCTTCTTTAATAACACTGCACATTCATATTCGAGAGCTACAAGAAACTCCTGAAAAGAAAGAACAGACGACATACCAAGGAACAACAGAACGGCAAGTCTGTTCATCTTTATAGGACTGGCTTGACCGAAGAAAGAAAGAAGGCCCAAACTTGGTATGTGTCAATTCTTGTTTTTCATACTTGAAGTACTTTGTTTTATGAACAACAACTGCAAAAAAGTTTGGTTGTTCAGGGTTTTCCGGGCTGTGTGGCCGTGGTCTGGTAAATCTTGTTCCTAACGCTTCACCTGCATCTGGGGGTGTGTCGGGATGCCTGGTAGAGGGGGTGCTTTTGGGGCTGCGTAGTGCTTTCTTGTGGATTGCAGTGGGTGGGGGTGGGGCTACCTGCTGGGCCTCGTACCGCCAGGTGCTAGCCAAGGCCATGCTCCGTGGCTACGTTTCTTGCTATCTTGTTGTCTGCATACTTTCCCAGTTCTGTTCTCATGGGGGGGCGGGGGGGAATGTGGACACATATTGCTGCCTACAGTCTTGGCTTTTCCAAGCTGCCCTCCAGATCATGAATAAACCTCTGTTCTTTACATGGAGGTTTCAGTTTTTGGGGATCAGACAGGGTAGCATCTTCTGAGGTGTATCACAGAGAGAAGTTTTTTACACACTGAGTGCAGTATCATAGAGAGAAGTGTGTTACAGTGTGGACACAGTGTGTAACTCATTTCTCTCTGTCATACACCTCTGAAGATGCCACCCACAGTTGCAGGTGAAACGTTGAGAACAAGATCTATCAGACCACGACCACACAGCCCGGAAAGCCCACAAAGACGAGTTGAGTCTGGCTGTGAAAGCCTTCGACAACAAAAGATTTGCTTGCCATTTTCATAAACGCACCTGTCACAAGGTGAAATCACACAAAGACATGAACTTCCTCAGGTTTTAAATTAAAAATATTTATTTGATACCCTCTTAAAATGAAATGGAAGTTACGCTTTGTTAACCTTAGAATTGTCAAGCTGAACATGGTGAGAGACAATTTCTCAACACACACACACCCATTCTGCATAGGAATTGCCACCTTCTGATCTTCAAGTATAATCAATGATTTAAAAGGTGCCCTTTCTTAGACCCCAACCTGAAAATAGTTATTTTATTTATCTTCAAAAGCCTCTGAGGGCAGAGAAGTCAGCCAAGCCTAGATGCTAAACCTGCCGCTCTGAGGGTAAAAGTAACCCCAAGAAAGTCCAGTAAGAGGGTTGCTGAGTTCCATGTGGGTCCTGGAATTCTCCTGGAATTACGGCTGGTTTCCAGACTCCAGAGCTCAGTTTCCTTGGAGAAAAGGGTAGCTTCAGAGATGGGACATCATGACATCTGTGCATGAAACTGGGGTCCCATTGCTGGTCATCTGAACTCTGCAAAAAGCAGCAGGCCTTTTTGGCCTTCGATGAGTAAAAATGGGCATGGGGGAAGGGAACTTCTTCCTGCACTAGAGTCATCCACAGCCCCGCCCTGAGACCCTGATGCTTGTGGGGCGGAGCTATGAACTGGTTTACCCAGCACAGGAGAAGAAAAGTTTCTGAAACATGTTTCCAGGGTTCACACAGCCCAGCAGCACCACCAGCATCCGTGGAAACACCCCTGACGCCCTCCAATCACAAGGTGGCTCCCCTGTGACAGGAAGAGAGGGGCGGAGCCTGCTGGTGAGGCCACGCCTCCTGGTATCAGCCTCCTGCCCACCAGGCACAGAAGGCCCAATTCTCCCTCCGGCACTAGAGTTTGAGTGGGAGGAGCATCTTTTTGCCAGGCAAGTGAGTTACACACACCCCAAGCAACACAACAGAGAGAAACACGAGGGCTCAGGTCCCAGTAAGGCCCTGGGAAGTATTTTGGCTTATGCTCCCCCTCATCTACCATCTCCCTTATGTGGCATTGCCAATATCCAGGTAGGACCTGGAGATACCCTGGAATTACAATGGATTAGTTTCCACTGAGAAAGTATCCTTTGGGAGGTGGACTGGAAGCCTTTATCCCCTGCCCTCCCCTCGTTCCATCCCAAATTTCCAGTAATTTCCCAACCTAAAGTGTGCAATCTTCTCTGTGGAGAAGGGGTCTTTGCCGCCTTACCTCCTGTTCATCCCAGCAGCCGTTGCACCCCACTCCCCGTACAAACCACACTCCCGGCAAAATCCCACTCTGTGTCAGATTTACATGTGTCCTGTGGTAGCAGGAGACCACTGTGGAATTGGGTGGGCATCCTGACACATCCCAAAGCTCCTGGGACAGACCCCAAACCTAAAGTAAAGTAACATTTTTAAAAAGCCAGAAATACAAGCCCCAAGAAGCACTTCTGTTTTGATCCATTGTATGTCAACATCTCCTTTCTCTTTTGTTTTGCTTGTGTCTCTCTGCCCCATATCTGCCCAGAAGAAGCCTTTTTTCATAGCCAACTGAGAAAGGCATCTTTTCAGAGTCGAAGGCTACCGAGTAGATGAAGGAGATGGAAGAACAGGACCCAGAAGGAGTGGAGCATTGCAAGAGAGCAAGGAAAGGTCCCCGTCCCATCCAAGATGGGAGTGGTGTTGAATTCTGGGAGGGAGCCGTGCCGGAGATCTGGAACCAAGAGCCCCTGAACGCGGAAGTGCTTTGCCGACATTCCCGGCAGTTCTGCTACCATGATGCTGGTGTGCCCCGAGAAGTTTGCAGCCAGCTGCATGGACTGTGCAACCGCTGGCTGAAGCCGGAGAGGCACTCCAAGAAGCAGATGCTGGACCTGGTGATCCTGGAGCAGTTCCTGACCATCCTGCCCCGAGAAATGCAGCGCTGGGTTAGAGGATGCTGTCCGGAGACCAGTTGCCAAGCGGTGGCCCTGGCAGAGGGCTTCCTCCTGAGTCAAGCCGAGGAGAAGAGGCAGGCAGAGCAGGTGAGGGCTTTTCGTTCCACTTCTTCTAGCGATTTTCTCATCCCTCCAGATAATTCCCCAGGGCTGAAGGAAAACCCTGCTAGGTCTGCTAATAGATAGGGGCAGAGTCTGGGAGTGGGGCAGGATGCGTTCCTCAGTGTCTTCCATTCCATCTCTTACCTGTCTCCCTGGCTGTTCCTTCAGAGGTGGGGTCCATCCGTGAAGATGGAAATGAAGTTCTCTGAGATGAAAAGAGCTCCGCTGGAGGAAGGGCAGCCTGCCCATGACCAGGAACGTGCCCAAAATGCCCTCTCACGCAGTAAGGACTCCTTTTTTAAAAAATTTATTTTATTGAAAAAGAGAAAGAAATATAACAATATGTAAAATAGTTGTTACATTAATAACATGGAAATAAAATCCGTAAGTATAAGAAAATCTTAATCTAATATATGTGATTCACCCTTTAAGACAATATATTTCCAGCTAGGATAGGTATTCCTTACATAATCTAATACATTTAAATTAGATTTGATCTGTCTATTTAATGTACATACTTTTTACTGTTGGTTATAGAAAGAGACTTATAGGTTTCGTTCTAACTAAATAACCTGTGGAATATACAGAATATACAGTCTAATCCATCTTATCTATATACCTTATCTTTATCTATCAAGTCCGACTTTTCCCCTAAATAAAATTATAATTGAACAAGGTTGGTTACATCAACACGTATCATCCATAAATGAGAGGGTATTAATCATGAAAAAAGCTAATACAAAGTCTGCAGAAGAATGCGATCTATAAAAAAGAAGAAAAAGAATATTTAACTGTTTATTAAATTTTTTAAATAAAGAAATTTTTTCTCATTCATTGAATATTTTACTGATGGTTCCCAAGTTGGTAAAAAATCAGTTAAATGATGATGTTCTAATAAACTTGAAATTTTATCCATTTTTATATACTCTTATCAATTTTAATAAGAAATCTTCAATTGAGGGGATATTTCTTACTTTTCAAGTTTTTGCATAATTAATTCTGGCAGCTGAAACCATGTATAAAATTAATGTATCGTTTTTTCTAATTTTTATAGAATCAATCATATTCAACAGAAAGATTTCTGGCAAAAATTTAAACTTGCAGCCTAAGATTTTACTCATAACTGCATGAATTTCCTTTCAATACGTTTGAGCGTGACCACATTGCCACCACATATGAAAATAGGTGCCTTTCTCTTTCTGGCATTTCCAGCACTGACCTGATTCCCCTTTACTTATTTTTGCTAATTTTTGTGGACATAGTTACCAGCGATAGAACATTTTATAAAAAAATTCTGTTATATTGGTACATTTCGTAAATCTTATTCTTTGTCCATAACTTTTCCCATTGGTTCAAATAGATATTTCTCCCCAAATCTTGGGCCCATTGAATCATACATTCTTTTATTTGCACTTTTTCTAACTTTAATTAACATATTGTATAACCTACTTAGTAATTTCTGTTGACCTTTCTGTATCGTTGTCCAAAGTATCTTATCTTTATTATATTTATTTTTAATTTGATGGTACAAGAACCATTGGCATTCATTTCCCTCTATCTTTACTTCCGGTCTTTCTTTCAGTTGAAAACTATTGACTGTTTTCTAGGATATCCAAATATCTTAAATAACTTATTTCTAATGTTGGATTCAATCGAAATCATTCATGTGGAGATAACCATTTGGGAGTTTTTATCATATATTTACTTCAGTATTCTCTCCATACCTTGCGTATGACTTTGTGTACATAATGGTCTAAAATTCTCTTGGCATTTTGCCTCTAGTATACCATATATAATGGTGCCAACCATAATGCAGTTTATAGCCTTCTATATTAAGAATTTCTTTATTTTCTAGAAGCATCCAATCTTTAAACCAAGATAAGGCTGCCGCTTGATGGTATAATTTAAAATCCGGTAAAGCAAATCCTCCCTTTTCTTTGACTTCAATTAAATTTAAATAGTTAATTCTGGACTTTTTCCCACTCCCCCAAATAAACTTTAATATTTATTTTTTCCAATTATCAAAATATTTATTTGTGATAATAATCGGGATTGTCTGAAATAAGAACAACATTTTGGGAAGTATATTCATTTTTACTGCTACAATCTTGCCCAATAGAGATAGATTTAATTTTGTCCATCTATTTAAATCCTTTTTGATTTCTCTCCACATGGGCTCACAATTTCCTTTAAATAATAGAATAATCTGTTTTGTTAAATTGATTCCTAAATAACGTACCTTTTTGACAATGATGTACTTAATTAAAGTTTCAATCTTTTTTTCTTGATTTTTATTCAAATTAAATGTCATAATTTTAGTTTTTTTGTCGAAACTTCATGAAATTTATTCATTTTGTCTTTTAAGGCAACTAATGATTCTGATGGGTTATCAACTAAAATTACTAGATCGTCGGCAAATGCCTTTAATTTATATTCATAATTATTAATTTTGATCCCTGGTATCTTATAATCTGTTTTTATATCATGAATTATACTTTCTAATGATAGTATGAACAATATTGGGGAAAGGGGACAGCCTTGTCTAGTGCCTCTAAAAATATTTATCGGTTGGGAAAGTTCATTATTGATTTTTATTTTTGCTGTCTGATGGTTATAAATAGCATCAATTGCATTTCTTAATTTTGACGCTCCTCCTATTGTTCAAATTGTTTGTTTTACAAATCTCCAATTTAGATTATCGAATGCTTTTTCTATATCATAGAAAACCATTGCTCCCTGTTTGTTGATTTGTTTATGGAAATACTCTATCATATTTATTATAAATCTGATGTTACTTTTTAGTTGCTGACCAGGAAGGAACCCATTTTGATCTTTATTAATTTTTTTCTTTCAAAATAATTTTCAACCTTTGGGTGATAATTCCTGTAAAGAGTTTGTAATCGATGTTAAGAAGGGATATTGGACGATAATTTTTGACATTCTTATGATCTTGGCCTTCTTTTGGAATTAAAGCAATTATTGCATCTTCCCAAGAGTGGGGCAGTTTCCCTGTATCCATTATGTTATTCACAAAGTTTTTTAATAACAGTGTTATAACTGTTTCAAAATTCTTATAAAACTGAGCAATAATGCCATCTGGCCCTGGTGAGTGTCCTATCTTAAGCCTTTTTATTTCTTCCCTTATTTCTGCTGCTCCTATTTCTTTTTCCAAAATTTTAATCTCATTTGGTGTCATTTTTATTTTTGTATGTTCTAAAATATACGCATCCTGATTGTTGGTATCAATTTGTTTACTATATAAATTTGCGTAATATTTTGACCATATTTCTGTTATATCTTTTTGTTTATTATATATTTCCCCCTCATGATGAATCTCAGTCACTATTTTCCTTTGACTCTCTACGTAATTTCCATGCTAACCATTCCCCCGATCTATTTCCTTGTTCAAATTCTTTTTGCTTTCAGATAGTTTAACTTCCTCTGTAGCTCTTGGGTATATAGTAGATCCATTTGTTTTTGTAATTCCCAAATAACGTACAGCCGTTCGTTGTTTCTCTCACTTTTCCTCACTTATCTTCCTTATTCTTCCAGTTTGTTCCGGTCTCTATTGACCCGCCTCTGTTTCCACAGGTCTAGTAATTTGTTTTTTTTCCTCTTTCTAAATCCTAGCCAAATGTTATGTTTGTTCTGTTGCGTGCTGAGCTGTTTTAGCTTTCCCCCCTGGTTCAAGCAACCTGTATGGTCGTCTCTGCTGTATCAGCTCACCGCGCAAGTCACCAGTGAGCCTCTCAGCCACCGACAACATCCTGGACGCCAGCTGTTGTCTTTCCACTCTGCCCCCCTTTATCCAGGCAGGGTTACCCTCCGCTAGCCCCTGGAGTCTAGTGTTAGCTCTGAGTTTTGCAGGAAGGTAAGGGGAAAAGCTTCTCTGAGCTACCTCTAGCTCCTCTCAGCCTCACCTCGCAACCGGAAGTCTAGTCCCGGCTCCAGTAAGGACTCCTTGTTCCAGGACGGGATTGGAACATGCAGTGAATTTGATGGGTAGAGAGTTCTGGTCAGGAAAAAAGTGAAATGCGTCTTCACACAACTTGTGACATTAATTCTTCAGTAGTTGTGATGCCCGTAAAAGGGAATTAGACAAATTCATGGAAGCGGTTCCACACATGGGTGACAATATTCACATCACTCCTTTTTTAATTAGAGGGATTCAAGGTGGCTCAGAAGAAAAGGCAGAGAAACCTCAGCCAAGCTCTTCAGTCTTGTGAATAAGCAGAGCCTCTCTCACAACTTACCAGAAAGTTTTACAGATCTTTTTGAGTGAACATAGGGCAAGGTTTCACAGCCCAGAGAACAAGGGTGCATGAAAAATTATTCATACAGCAAGCACAATAGGAAGTGGAAGCTAATACTTTTTCTCCCATTTTCCCTCCCTCACAGGCAGGGAAGAGAGAGTGTTGATCCCTTCTCTTTGTGGAGGTGTGAAAACAGCAGCTGCACCTACAGTCCAGGTAGGAGAGATGAGCAGGAGACAGCCTGGTTCCCCCTCCCTTTCTCAGGCAAGCTTTTCTCCTACCGTTGGTGTTGAGGGGCAAGAGGCTGTAAAAGCCACTCCTGATACATAATCTGAACTCTCCATAATGCAGCTTCCCAGAGTCCCCCCTGTCTCTGCCTGGTATGACCTCTGACCAGGGAATCTGCTTTTTCTTCCAGTCTCTGGTTTCCTTTGGGGAGGTGGCCATGTATTTTGGAGAGGCAGAATGGGCTTTACTGGATCCAGACCAAAGAGCTCTCTACGAGGACGTCATGCTGGAGAACTACGAGAGTGTGGCCTCTCTGGGTAAGGAACTTCCATAGGAGCGCAATTCTACCTTTGGGATGAAGTATTAATCAAAATCTTGAACAGCAACATTGTGTTGTGACTTGTTCCATTACTTACTCCCTTTTGGAGGCCTCAAGGTGGCGAGATGGCAGCGAAGGCAATATTCAGCATGGCCGGGTAGAGCGACCCAAGTCACCTAGTTTGCCCAGGACAACTGTGGCCACTGTTATGTCCATCACCCAAGCCAGAGACTGTTATGTCCATCACCCAAGCCAGAGACTGTGTCCTGGCCAGAGGCCAATGGGGGACTCCGAGGCCCTCAGGAAAACTCTGAAAGGAGCCACGTCCTAATTTCTCAGTGGACAACCATAAGAAAACACTTATCCTCCATATGGGATTAAGGTGATGCCCTCTGACTGTGGTCTGAGAGTGGAGAAAAGGGTCTAATTCCTGCCTTCTTCATGTGAGCTGGGTGGGCTTGGCCCAGTCCCAGTTCTCTCAAAACTCTCTCAGCCCCACCTATCTCAGAAGCTGCCTGTTGTGGGGAGGGAAAGGAATATGATTTGTAAGCTACTTTGAGGCTCATTAGGGTTGAGAAAAATGGGGTATAAAAATCTTCTCTTCTACTTGTCCTCTTTCATCCTCCATAACAGATTGAAAAGAGTTGTGTGGCAAGTCAAATGTGACTGGTCGAGGAAGGATTCCTTGCCGTTTTGTCCGGTGGGATAAGGTGTGACCAGCAGCTCAGTTGTGAGGAAAGAAGTTCTGATAATTTACTTTAATGTACAGCATCAAAAAAGCCACTGAAGTGTTTTGTCTTTGGATGGAACTTTAAGGAAAGATCAGATTTCCTTATGTTGGTGCTAACAGGATCCCTCTTTTTATTCCAGCAACAGATGAGCAGTGGTCTGAGGGCAATGAGCAAGTGCATGAGCTATTGCCAGAGAAAGAAAAGAATGGACATTTGAAAGGAAACTTCAGGAATCGGGACAAACCAGAAAAGCAGACAGGAAGTCACATGCCTAAGAAGAGGGACAAATCCATTCCAGGCCAAAGACTGGATTGCCATGAAGTAATCTACACAGTTGAGGAAACATATAACTGCTTGGAGTGTAGAATGAACTTCTCAGATCACAGTCAGTATGAAATCCATTTGCAAACACACAGTGGAAAGAAGACACATCAATGTTTGGAGTGTGACATGACTTTCCTTAGCAGACCACAGCTCCTGAGGCATCAAAGAACACAGGAAAGAGAGAAACCTTATAGTTCCTCAGAGTATGGCAAGAGCTTGTCACAAAAATCAGATTTTTTTCAACACCAAAGGAGTTGTTCAGGGAAAGAAGCAGACATTAATCTGCTTAGAAGGAGGAAAAGGACCTTTTCACCAATGAGTAGGAGAGAAGGGTAAATGTACATATTCCAAAACACAGCATAATGTGAGGAGCACAAAAATGCTTTCAGTGCGGAAAGTTCTTCAGCTGCAGATCAAAGCTCCTTGTGCACCAAATAACCCACACAGGAGACAAACCTTTTGAATGCTCAGAGTGTGAAAAGAGATTCAGTCAGAGAAGCAATCTTCAAAAGCATCAAAGAACTCACACAGGGGAGAAACCTTTTGAATGCCCAGAGTGTGGAAAGAGATTCAATCACAGTAACTCTCTTCGATATCATCAAAGAACTCACACAAATGAGAGACCATTTGAATGCTCAGACTGTGGAAAGAGATTCAATCAGAGTAGCCATCTTCAACGACATCAAAGAACTCACACGGGGGAGAAACCTTTTGAATGCTTAGAATGTGGAAAGAGATTCAATTATAGTGGCAATCTTCGAAAGCATGAAAGAACTCACACAAATGAGAGACCTTTTGAATGTCCAGAGTGTGGAAAGAGATTCAATCACAGTGACTCTTTTCGATATCATCAAAGAACTCACACAAATGAAAGACCTTTTGAATGCTCAGACTGTGGAAAGAGATTCCGTCAAAGTAGCCATCTTCAACGACATCAAAGAACTCACACAGGGGAGAAACCTTTTGAATGCTCAGTGTGTGGAAAGAGATTCAGTCAAAGTTGTAGTCTTCAAGAGCATCAAAGAACTCACACAAAGGAGAGGCCTTTTGAGTGCCCAGAGTGTGGAAAGAAATTCAGTCTAAATGGCAGTCTGAGAAAGCATAAAAGAACTCACACAAATGAGAGACCTTTTGAATGCCCAGAGTGTGGAAAGAGATTTAATCAGACTAGCAATCTTCAACAGCATCAAAGAACTCACACAAATGAGAGACCTTTTGAATGCCCAGAGTGTGGAAAGACATTCAGACTTAAATCCACTCTTCAACAGCATCAAAGAATTCACACAAATGAGAGACCTTTTGAATGCTCAGAGTGCGGAAAGACATTCAGACTTAATGGCGCTCTTCGGCACCATCAAAGAACTCACACAAATGTGAGTTTGTGAACTCACAAATGTGAGTTTGACACCATCAAAGAACTCACACCATCAAAGAACTCACACCTTTTGAATGCTCAGAGTGTGGACAGAGATTCACTGACAGGAACACTCTTCAAAAACATCAAGGAACTCACACAAATGAGAGACCATTTGAATGCTCAGTGTGTGGAAAGGGATTCAATTAAAGTAGCACTTTTCAACACCACCAAAGAACTCGCACAGGGAGAAACCTTTTGAATGCACACTGTGTGGAAAGAGATTCAGTCAAAGTGGTAGACATCAAGAGCATCAAAGAACTCACACAGAGACCTTTTGAATGCCCAGAGTGTGGAAAGAAATTCAGTCAGAGTGGCGGTCTTCAATGGCATAAAATGACACACATAAATGTCACTCAGAATGATCTGAGAGTGAAAAGAAATTCAGTCAGAGTGGTGCATTTCAACAACATCAAAGGACACAGGCGAGAACCCTTACATTTGCTTGGAATGTGGAAAGATTCAGTCGGAGGGGCACTGTTCAACAGCATCAAAAGATCCACACAGGGGAGAAACCTTTTGAGTGCTCAGAATATGGAATGAGATTTAGCCATTCTAGCAATCTGGCCCGACACCTAAGAACTCAGACAGAGGAACAACCTTTTCAAGTGCTCAGTGTAATGCCCCTGTCTCTTCCTCAGTTGAGGCACCCCAATTTGATTTCCCATCTTCTGATTTTTTTAAGGGCACCCAATTGAAATTCTGAAGTAGAATGTGCATATCTTTGGGATAGATATGAGAAAGCCCATCTGCCTGCCATGAGCAGAGAATGTTCGATCACAGAGGCTGTTCTGTCCCCCAAGCAAAACTGTTTCCGGTGCTCTGTGCTCGACCAGAACAGAGGCACATGCAGAATAATGCACTTTCAAACTGCTTTCAGTGCTCTTTAAAGCTGTGCGGAATAGCAAAATCCACTTGCAAACAGTTGTGAAAGTGGTTTGAAAATGCATTATTTTGCGTGTGTGGAAGGGGCCAGAGTGTGAGAGTCACAAGCTAGGTTTAACAGTTCAATAAATGATTTAATATTTAGAAGAATGGAGACCTTAATTCCTTCCAGGGTCTGTCTAAAATAAAGTATTTGCTTGATTGGAACAAACTTGGAGCTGTGTAGACTTTGTTCTTTCTTTGACTGCTTCCAAGAAAGTCCACTTCTTTAAGTTCCTTGAGACTTTTCTATGGAGACTATTCTCTGTTAACCTTCACTTTTTGCTCTCCATAAACCTTTGATGGGACAAAATGCTGCTGCCTCCTGACTCCCTAGGTACCGTGAACTGAACTGACTAACTGAACAGGGGGATTACTGGGGAATAAAGAAAGACTGCCTCTTGGGAAACTTCTTAAAGGGACAGGGGCTAACTAAAATTCCCTCCCCTAGAAGACTATACAGAGGACTAAACCATGCTAGCTATAGGGGTAACTGATACTTAGTAATGAAAATAAAGGCTTCTGTGGGGGCATGACAGAGGCAGGAGGTCACCAGGGCTTTTATATACCTCTCCCCCAGTTCCATGGCCTGTGAACAGCGATACATCTACTTCAAGAGTATTTCATCAAACCAAAACAAGATCATTTCCAGTTAACAGGTATTCACCTCTTTGCCATTAAAGCAGCCTTCACATCTGATTTGTCAGGAACTGGGGAACCTTTTGGGACAAGACAGATCTGTACAGAAGGGATGGGCTTCATCTTAACCAAAGAGGAACCAGGCTGCTGGCGCTCAACATTAAAAAGGTGGCAGAACAGCTTTTAAACTGATCCCGGGGGGAAAGCCGACAGGAGCTGAGGTGGCTTTGGTTTGGAATACAGTATCTATGGGGATGCAGACAGAGAAGAAGGTTTTTCTAAATCAACCACATACAAACGTGGAACATAGCAATGTGCATTTGATAAGTGATAGTGTCTGCAAAGGGCTAGAGAGCAAAGCACATAAATCCCAGGTGAGGGTCAGAGACAGGGTATACAGGTGTCTCTATGCTAATAGTAGGAGCCTTCGATCTAAAATGGGGGAGCTGGAGTACAGCGTTTTAAAGGAGGACATTGATATAGTGGGCATCACAGAGACATGGTGGAATGAGGAGAACCAGTGGGATGGTGTTATCCCAGGTTACAGGCTGTACAGAAAGGGTAGGACAGGACGTATAGGGAGTGGTTGTTGCCCTCTACGTCAAAGAGAGCATAGTGTCACATAAATATTATGTCTACCCTGGCATTCATAGATTAGAAGAACTGGAGTTTGAAATTTGGATTTTGAATCGAAGATTTAAAAGTTCTTAGGGTAACTGACATTTTTGTTGTGTGCATTTCGGTGCATGTACATCTGGTGAAAAACACACCTGTGGATTGAGGTATGAGTTTCCTGACTGGGGGATACACAAAGCATAGAGTAACATATTGACTCGTCAGTAGCACAGCATAATTTGGAGGGTATTGTGGCTTATTTCAGTTCGACTAATGAATGAACTATTGGGAAAATAAGGGCCACTGGTTCGTTTCAAGTTCTGTTACGTGTGTGTGTGTGTGTCTGACAGGGATGTCTGTGTCTTTTACACCCTCTTTTCCAGCTTATCATTAATGTATAATTTGATGGATTGCAACAATCAATGAACGCTTTCAATCCTACTTTCCATCCCCAGATTAGAAACCACCTGCTCTTCCCCACTACACCACGCCACCCTCAGAGGAAAAAAGGGGTAGCCTCAAACTTTGAAACAGTGTGCTGCAGTTTTGTATTTGGACACACACGAATGTATACTTTGCACCTCCTGCTTATAACTGGGCAGTGAAGAGAATGGTTTTTTATAAAGAGAGAACAGGGAAGGAGTCTATCGTTGCAGTTTTCTGTTCTGTTGATGTCTATTGCTTTGACTTTCCGTGTTTGTTATTCCCGTTTTCCACGGGAAAAGAAAACACTTGGAGCTGCAAATAATTTTTGACATTTAAAATAAAGATAACACTATATATATATATAGGGTTTTTTTTTACCTTTTACTCCGCTCATTCTGAGAAGCGCATGGATGCGCCCGCCCTGCTGCCTGCAGGGCGGGCAAGGATGAAGCCGGCGGCTCGGCCTTGCCGGCCGCCGGGAAAACGCCCGCCCCGCTCCAACGGGGCGGGCGAGAGGGGAAGCCCGCAGCGCGGCCCAGCCGACCATGGGCAGTTGGTGCGCCCGCCCTGTTGCCTGCAGGGTGGGCAAGGATGGGGCCGGCGGCTCGGCTTGTGGAGCCACAGTGCAAGGGCAGAAGAGCCGCATGTGGCTCTCGAGCCGCAGGAGCTGTGGCTATGCTAAACTCCGCTGCTTCATATTGATGTATTTGGGGCTGTGTAGGGATGGGTGGAGGATGATAATGTATGAGTCTGAAATTGTGTGCATCGAGGAATGCTGCTGTAAATTTCGTTGTGCGTGCACAATGACAATAAAATGCTTATGCTTATGCTTATGTTCCCTACCCCTGGGATAGAATATGCTTCATCATTAACCTTCTATGAGTCTCCTTCTGTGTGTTATCTTATTACTAGCAAACAGCATACAGAGGATGGACAAATGTATTGATATAAATCCCACTTCGTGAGAAATATTTTAGAATTGGGGGAGGGGACCTGCCAGAGACTTGCCCCTGACTGCCAGTTCCACCACATAGGGAATAATTCCCCGTCAGGCAGCATTGGAATAGAAACAGGGAATAGCATCCATTTAATGTCCATCTGATAGCTGGAGGCAGGGATTTGTAAAAAAAAAAAAGAATCACACCTCAGGGTTTGCTCAGCTGACCTCTTTCACACATAGTAAATAGAAAGTATGCGGTTTAAAAACTCTAGCCCAGGGGTAGAGAACCTGCAGCTCTCCAGATGTTCAGGAACTACAATTCCCATCAGCCCCTTCCTGCATGGCCAATTGGCCATGCTGACAGGGGCTGATGGGAATTGTAGTTCCTGAACATCTGGAGAGCCGCAGGTTCCCTACCCCTGCTCTAGCCCATAGGTGTCAAACTCGCGGCCCTCCAGATGTTATGGACTACAGTTCCCATAATCCCCTGCCAACATGATGCTGGCAGGGGATGATGGGAACTGTAGTCCATAACATCTGGAGGGCCGCGAGTTTGACACCTGTGCTCTAGCCAATCACTGCACAGGTCTCAGTTTCCCTGTATGGAACTGGACCCTGTGTGGAAGTTGGTCCCTTCTGCCCTCCTCCTGCCCCAAACACCATGCCTGGCCTGCCTCGAACAACAAATAGCGCCAACAGGCCACTTTCCCACTGAATCATGGAAACCGCCTCTATATTCCCTTGCTCCAAAGACGACGCAGCCAGGCAGGGCAGCCATGACAAGCTGTTTTCTCCCTGGACCTGGTACAATGTAAGGTTGTGGTGAGTGTGTGTTTTCCGACCTTAAGAGGTTCCTGCCGGAGGTTCTTGGCTTAATGCCTGGGAAGGGGAATTTCGCTGTTTTGGTTATGTTTTACTTGCTTGCTAGTCTGTGGGAAATCCTGCCTTGTTTATACTCTTTTGGTGGGAGCCTGTTTGATACCCTGTAAAAGCTTTTGATCGAGATCTGGGCTTCAGTTCTCGCATCGCTTGTTTCCGACTAAGAATGCCAGCTCAGTAAAGAACTCATAAAGGTTGCTTTTGCCTGGACCTAACTAGTTCGTTACACACCCACATCCCCAATCTCCACCAACCCTCTCTGCCCAACCCAAACACAAAGCAGGACCCGATTGATGCAGAAGGTTTGGGAAAGTCTGACTGGGGCTGGAGCGCATTCTTGGGGGGGGGGGTGAGGGAAAAGCTGGAGATCCCCTGCCCGCCCTCCCCCACCCCCCCGAGTCTGGAGGCCATTTCATTTTAAATTAAAATAGGCTTTGGTGCTAGTATGTTTAATATGAATGTTCTGGTCTGAGTTTCACCACAGATCAACTGAAATGGGAAGCGGGACTGAAAGCTCTCATTGATCGTTGCAACCCATCAAATTATATATTAATGACAAATTGGAAAAGAGGGCATAAAATACACACACATCCCCATCAGACACACACACAAGAAACAGAACTTGAAATGAACCAGTGGCCCTTATGTATGTATGTATGTATGTATGTATGTATGTATGTATGTATGTATGTATGTATGTATGTATGTATGTATGTATGTATGTATGTATGTATGTATGTATTTGTTATTTATTTGTTATTTATTAGTTATTTATTAGTTATTTATTTAATTCTTAGACTTTTATACCGCCCTATCCCGGAGGGGCTCCGGGCGGTGTACAACGTGTAGATATAATACAATATAGGATAGCTAAAACCTTTAAAAGCAGCGATAAAAACAGTGAAAACTAACTCTAATAAATATGTAATAAATACTAGTAAAAATATGAGTGGCGTCCAGCATTCTATTTTCAAAGTCCTCTCCCCAAAAGGGAGGGATGGCGAGTCCCATTGGATGACAGACGGCCCAGATGTCAGGGGCCAAAGGAAGGGGGGGCACCATCAGCGGCCGGTTCCTCCAAAGGCCCGGCGGAACAACTCCGTCTTACAGGCCCTGCGGAACTCACCAAGGTCCTGCAGGGCCTGGACAGTCGGAGGGAGAGCGTTCCACCAGGCCGGGGCCAGAGCCGTAAAGGCCCTGGCCCACGTGGAGGCCAGCCGCATCACCGAGGAGCCGGGAACCACTAGTAGATTGGCCTCGACTGATCGAAGAGGCCGTACAGGGACATATGGGGTGATGCGGTCTCGAAGATACGATGGTCCCAGGCCTTAAAGGCCTTAAAGGTCAACACCAGCACCTTGAAGATGATCCGGAACTCTACTGGAAGCCAGTATTTTCCCAATAGTTCATCCATTAGTCGAACTGAAATAAACTAGTGGCCAGTTATGTGGATGGGAGGGGGTGGGTAACGGCTACACATCTTTATCTAAGTTTTTTAAAGCATGTCAAGAGTGCCTCTTCCTGCCCACTAAGGCTGCGTCCAGATGTGACTGCATACTGCACTTTAGGAAGGAATTTGCCACTGGAATCATGCAATACACAACTATGTGGGCGTTACCGCTGCCGGGGTAACAACTGATAGTGCCGAACCAAAATAATAACTGGGCGGCAGCAAACCTGGCCCGGTCAGAAGGCAGGATTTTCTTCATGAAAAATGATGACAGACACAAAGTTCAAATTGGAAAATAAAAACAAAGTTTTAATGCGGTCCAACAGAGTTTCGTTCGGTAGAAAGTGAAGTCAGTAGCTTGCTGGCACACGGGCGCAATGCACACAGAGCTCAAAGCCAAGCCGGGCAAGAGCACCCTGAACACAGAAAAATACAGACTTCTTATAGTAAATTTTAGAGGTTACATCATAGGTCAGTGGTGGCGAACCTATGGCATGGGTGCCAGAAGTGGCACTCAGAGCCCTCTCTGTTGGCACGCGCAAACAGTCACCCCCACCCCCATACGCATCTAGGCTGGCCTGGGCCGCTGGGCTCGATTATTAGCATTAAACCTAAGACCTAGTTTTGCGGAAGCAGTGTAGGTAACCCTGTTAAGCGCTGTTAAACCCCACTAATTTTCATGCGAAGAACTAAAGCACGATCCTTTACCTGGGAGTACACTCGGTTGCTGGCAATGGGGCTTGCTTCTGAGTAAACCCTCCTAGGGTTGTGATTCACCTGTTCGAAGAATTGCACGGTTGCTTCAAAGCAAAGCCACCGACAACCACCAAGCTTACTCCTGAGTAACGCGCTCCTCGAAGCCAACCGTTTTGTCTAAACTAAAACCTCAGTATTCAGGTTAAATTGCCGTGTTGGCACTTTGCAATAAATAAGTGGGTTTTGGGTTGCAGTTTGGGCACTCGGTCTCAAAAAGGTTCGCCATCATAGGTGGAATTATACAATAACAATACAGGGCCACCAAGGTCCATTAAGCCTCTTCTTCCGAGACATCCAGGTTTTATCTTTGGTGAGGAAGCACCTCCGGATAGTTGTCCCTGTGATAACGCAGATGTTTGCCTGCTGGCTCTTATGCATCCTGGGTCTGTGTGACAATTACTTGGGGCTCCAATTACTTGGAGCAGCAGTGGCGTAGGAGGTTAAGAGCTCAGGTATCTAATCTGGAGGAACTGGGTTTGATTCCCAGCTCTGCCGCCTGAGCTGTGGAGGCTTATCTGGGGAATTCAGATTAGCCTATATACTCCCACACACGCCAGCTGGGTGACCTTGGGCTAGTCACAGCTTCTTGGAGCTCTTTCAGCCCCACCTACTTCACAGGGTGTTTGTTGTGAGGGGGGAAGGGCAAGGAGATTGTCAGCCCCTTTGAGTCTCCTGCAGGAGAGAAAGGGGGGATATAAATCCAAACTCTTCTTCTTCTTCTTCTTCTTCTTCTTCTTCTTCTTCTTCTTCTTCTTCTTCTTCTTCTTCTTCTTCTTCTTCTTCTTCTTCTTCTTCTTCTTCTTCTTCTTCTTCTTCTTCTTCTTCTTCTTCTTCTTCTTCTTCTTCTTCTTCTATGTCAAAATGCAAAAAGAGGTTTGACTGAATCATTAACAGTCTGCATCCTGTTTCTCTGGGTCCACCTTTAGCATAATCTAATTGTTTTGTTTCAGCAAGCTTGTGACTTGGACAATGGTTTCAGAGAGTTATGCATTTTACAGCAGGAAGGAACACTTTAACAGAGAATAAAATCTAAATTCTACTAAAATTATACATCTATCAAAACTATATTAAAAACAGAAATAATTATTATCTGTCCCTATGGTTACAAGGGGACCACAGAAGCCCCAAGCTCCTGTAATGTCCAAGTTTAAGAGACTTGCGGCATCTCAATGTCAGTTCCTCCTTTTCCAACACTGAATTTTTTTCGAATGTTTACATTATTAAAATCCCCCACCCCATCCTGTTGAAAGGAGTGCTATTATCTGATGCCATTGGAGAACATGACACGCTACAAACTCTTTCAAAACCATTATCTTTATGTGTGTGTGTGGGGGGGGGGGGTGCGCTACAAGGACTATTCATAGTTCTAGAATATGAAATTTAGTTTATATACCACTTTTCCGCCCAGTGGAGACCTAAAGCAGCTTATAACATATTGCCCTTCTTCGTTTTCATCTTGAAACATCAACCCTGAGATTGGTTTAAGTTCACGAGTAGATTTCTATTGCAAAGTGGGGATTCGAAAGTGGGTCTCCCAGATCCTAGTCCAACCCTGTTATCCCACACTCTCCAACTGCTTAGCCAGGGAGGCAAGTGGGTGTGTCCCCCTCCACAGCTTCTTTCTTATTGGAGGAAACCAGTCAGGGGTTCCTCCGTCTTCCAGGTGAGGTGGCTCAAGTCAGAGGGAAGGAGTTGATAATAAAACTGCAAGGATTGTCATGCCCTTATATAAAGCAGTGGTGCGACTGCACTTGGAGTACTGTGTTCAGTTCTGGTTGCCACATCTCAAAAAGGATATCGAAGAGATAGAAAAAGTGCAGAGAAGGGCAACGAGGATGATTGAGGGACTGGAGCACCTTCCTTATGAGGAGAGGCTGCAGCGTTTGGGACTCTTTAGTTTGGAGAGGAGACGTCTGAGGGGGGATATGATTGAAGTCTATAAAATTATGCATGGGGTAGAAAATGTTGACAGAGAGAAATTTTTCTCTCTTTCTCACAATACTAGAACCAGGGGGCATTCATTGAAAATGCTTGGGGGAAGAATTAGGACTAGTAAAAGGAAACACTTCTTCACGCAACGTGTGATAGGTGTTTGGAATATGCTGCCACAGGAGGTGGTGATGGCCACTAACCTGGATAGCTTTAAAAAGGGCTTGGACAGATTTATGGAGGAGAAGTCAATCTATGGCTACCAATCTTAATCCTCCTTGAATCTGAGAATGCAAATGCCTTAGCAGACCAGGTGCTCAGGAGCAGCAGCAGCAGAAGGCCCTTGCTTTCACATCCCGCATGTGAGCTCCCAAAGGCACCTGGTGGGCCACTGCGAGTAGCAGAATGCTGGACTAGATGGACTCTGGTCTGATCCAGCAGGCTAGTTCTTATGTTCTTATGAGGGGAGGGGTTGGGGACTCTCCCAACCAGAAACAGGAAGGGCATTTTGCAGAGGTGCGCAGCTGTTGCTTGCCTCTTCCTGAGGAGTCTGCCTTCCGTTTTTTCTGTCTTTCCCTCTCTCTTTTTGTCTCTTTCTATTCCATCCTTCCCAAAGTCTTTCTGCCTGTCTGCCTTTTAGCCTCCTTCCCACAGTATGTTTCGTTCATTCTTTCTGGAAGTCCATGGCTGGATACCCGCCATCTGTGAGAACTGTGGTTCATTTTCAGGTCTCAGCCCATAGTTTAAGACACCCAGGTCTAATGATACCTTGCAATTTATTTAATTTTATAACTGAATTATTCCTTCCCCCCACAATTCCTTCCAAATGATGTGGTGCTACTGACAGGTCAGTATGTTACTCTATGCTTTGTGTATTCCCCTGTCCGGAAACTGTGCCAGACTTCAATCCATAGATGTGCTTTTCACCAGACGTACATGCACCAAAATGCACATAACAAAAATGTCAGTTACCCTAAGAACTTTTAAATCTTAGATTCAAAATCCACATTTCAAACTCCAGTTCTTCTAGTCTATGAATCTCAGGGTAGATCTCAGTAGGGGTATCCAAGAATAAGATTACAAAAAAAGGTGAAGTGATCAAACTTTTAATTTTATTTAATTTTAATGCAAAACAGAATGAAAGAAGTGAAATACTAGAGAATCTACACTAAGCACGTGACAGCTAATTCCCTAAGTCCTAGTAGGTGTACCTGCAAAAACTAAGAAGGGGGGCAAGGATAAAGAGAGAGTACAGTATTATTTGTTCCAAGTTGAGTGAGAAGGTGAGAATTGTTGAGAGTCCATGGAGCAGAATTCCAACCAGGGAGAGAGACGGAGAAAGATTGATTGCGAGTGCGGGAGGTTTTCCTGCAAAGAGCTTCCACGTACCTGATTTCCCTTCAATAGGGAAAACCCCATTGTTTGACACGGGACCAGACTGTCCCAAGATCATGACTGATTGAAAAAATCAAAGTTGAGTTCAACTGAGCAGCCTGATGTAACTGCCCTCAAAATTCAGTGGAAAGAGTTGAACGTGACAACCTGACATTCTCGTGTGGGGAGATTTTCACAGCACCCAGTGTGCCTGAATTGATCGGATGTGCCGGAGTTGATCAGATGTGAAGGCTGCTTTGATGGCTCAGAGGTGATTGCCCGTTAACTGGAAATGATCTTGTTTTGGTTTGATGAAATACTCTTGAAGTAGATGTATCGCTGTTCACAGGCCATGGAACTGGGGGAGAGGCCTCTGTGATGGAATGTTCTCTGCCCATGGCAGACCGATGGGCTCGCTCATATCTATCCCAGAGATATGCACATTCTACTTCAGAAATTAAAAAAAACAGGAGAAGATAGAGGATCAAATTGGGGTGCCTCAGCTGAGGAGGAGTTAGGAGCCTTACACTGAGCACTCGAAAAGGTTTTTCCTCTGTCTGGTTCTTAGGTGTCGGGCCAGATTGATAGACTGGCTAAATCTCTTTCCATATTCTGAGCACTCAAAAGGTTTCTCCCTTGTGTGGATATTTTGATGTTGTGTGCCCCTCTGACTGAATATCTTTCCACATTCCAAGCAAATATAAGGGTTTTCCCCTGTGTTCGTTGATGTTGTTGAAGAGCACCACTCTGACTGAATTTCTTTTCACTCTCAGATCATTCAAAAAGTCTTACTTTTGTGTGAGTCGTTTTATGCCGTTGGAGACTGCTCTGACTGAATCTCTTTCCACACTCTGGGCATTCGAACGGTCTCTCATTTGTATGAGTTCTTTGATGCCGTTGACGACTGCCACTTTCATTGAATCTCTTTCCACACTCTGGGCATTCAAAAGGTCTCTAATTTGTGTGAGTTCTTTTATGTTTTCGAAGACCGCCATTTAGACTGAATCTCTTTCCACACTCTGGGCATTCAAAAGGCCTCTCCTTTGTGTGAGTTCTTTGATGCTCTTGAAGACTACCACTTCGACTGAATCTCTTTCTACACACTGAGCATTCAAAAGGCCTCTCGTTTGTGTGAGTTCTTTGATGCTCTTGAAGACTACCACTTTGACTGAATCTCTTTCTACACACTGAGCATTCAAAAGGTTTCTCCCCTGTATGAGTTCTTTGATGTCGTCGAAGATGGCTACTCTGACTGAATCTCTTTCCACAGTCTGAGCATTCAAAAGGTCTTTCATTTGTGTGAGTTCTTTGATGATTATGAAGAGTGCTACTGTGTTTGAAACTCTTTCCACACTCTGAGCATTCAAAAGGTCTCTCATTTGTGTGAGTTCTTTGATGATTTCGAAGAATGTTCCTGCGATTGAATCTCTTTCCACACTCTGGGCATTCAAAAGGTCTCTCATTTGTATGAGTTCTTTGATGCTTTTGAAGACTGACACTATGATTGAATCTCTTTCCACAATCTGAGCATTCAAAAGGTCTCTCATTTGTGTGAGTTCTTTGATGCTGTTTAAGATGGCTACTCCAACTGAATCTCTTTCCACACACTGAACATTCAAAAGGTTTCTCCCCTGTGTGAGTTCTTTGATGTTGTTGAAGATAGCTACTCCGACTGAATCTCTTTCCACACTCTGGGCATTCAAAAGGTCTCTCATTTGTGTGAGTTCTTTGATGATTTCGAAGAATGTTCCTGTGATTGAATCTCTTTCCACACTCTGGGCATTCAAAAGGTTTCTCATTTCTGTGAGTTCTTTGATGCCGTTGAAGACTGCTATTATGACTGAATCTCTTTCCACACTCTGGGCATTCAAACGGTCTCTCATTTGTGTGAGTTCTTTGATGCTGTTTAAGATGGCTACTCCAACTGAATCTCTTTCCACACTCTGGGCATTCAAAAGGTTTGTCTCCTGTGTGGGTTCTTTGGTGGACAAGAAGCTTTGATCTGCAGTTGAATAACTTTCCGCACTGAAAGCATTTTTGTGCTCTCATTATACTGTGTTTTGGAATATGCCCATTACTCTTTCTTCTACCAGAAAAGGTCCTTTTCTTCTCTAAACAGATTAATGCCTTCTTTCCTGAACGAGTCCTTTGGTGTTGAAAAAAATCTGATTTTTGTGACAAGCTCTTGCCATGCTCGGAGGAACTATAAAGTTTCTCTCTTTCATGTGTTCTTTGATGCCTCAGGAGCTTTGGTCTGCTAAGGAAAGTCATGTCACACTCCAAACATTGATGTGTCTTCTTTCCACTGTGCGTTTGCAAATGGATTTCATACGGGCTGTGATCTGAGAAAACCATTCTACACTCCAAGCACTTATATGTTTCCTCTACTGTGTGGATTACTTCATGGCAATCCCGTCCTTGATCAGGAATGGATTCATCCCGTTTCTCAGCTATGTGACTTCCTGTCTGCTTTTCTGGTTTACCTTGATTCCAGAACTTTCCTTTCAAATCTCCATTCTTCTCTTTCTCTGGCAATAGCTCGTGTACTTGCTCATTGCCCTCAGACCACTGCTCATCTCTTGCTGGAATAAAAAGAGAGATCCTGTTAGCACCCACATAAGGAAATCTGATCTTTCCTTAAAGTTCCACCACAGACAAAGCACTTCAGCGGCTTTTTTGCTGCTATACATTAAAGTGTACACTAATATACAATTTAAAAGGACATGAAAACCTGTTGCATCAGAATGGCTTGGTTTGAAAACTAACAATTTATACGCTTCCTCTCCTGCGTGAATTCTTAGATGTGAAGAAAGGGCTGATTTCTGACTGAAGGTCTTTCCGTACTTCATGTAATCGTATAGTTTCTCTCCAGATGGAATCTGCCTCTCAGAAATAAGACTAATATTCTTACTGAAGGACTTTCTAAAGGTCTCATTTTCATGTTCATTTTGCTTGGCGAGGATTCTCTGGTTAACATGGATGCCCTCATTTTTTTCTCTTGTGGTGGATCTTGTTTCTTGGACTGGGACTTCACAAAAACCTCCTCCTTGGGACAGAATGGGTTTATCCCTTCTCTGGTGTGCATGGCTTCTATTCTGAGACTGTGGCCTACCTCCATCTTCAGACTTTCCTTTGGAATCTTGATCCTTGTCTTTTTCCACAGAGAATCCCTGGAATCCTTTATCAAGTTCCTCTACTTGTTCTGCTGGAAGAAAGAAAAATGTCTAATCAGCACTAGGCAAGAAGCCAACCTAACCAACAGGGACTGCTCATTAATGGGCGAATGTTTCCTTTATCAGAACTTCTTTCCTCACAAATGAGCAAGGAATCTTTCTCAACCCTAATGAGCCTCAAAGTAGCTTACAAATCATAAGAACATAAGAACATAAGCCCTTTTTAAAGCTATCCAGGTTAGTGGCCATCACCACCTCCTGTGGCAGCATATTCCAAACACCAATCACACATTGCGTGAATAAGTGTTTCCTTTTATTAGTCCTAATTCTTCCCCCCAGCATTTTCAATGAATGCCCCCTGGTTCTAGTATTGTGAGAAAGAGAGAAAAATTTCTCTCTGTCAACATTTTCTACCCCATGCATAATTTTATAGACTTCAATCATATCCCCCCTCAGACGTCTCTTCTCCAAACTAAAGAGTCCCAAACGCTGCAGCCTCTCCTCATAAGGAAGGTGCTCCAATCCTTCAATCATCCTCGTTGCCCTTCTCTGCACTTTTTCTATCTCTTCGATATCCTTTTTGAGATGTGGCAACCAGAACTGAACACAATACTCCAAGTGCGGTCGCACCACTGCTTTATATAAGGGCATGACAATCCTTGCAGTTTTATTATCAACTCCTTTCCTAATTATCCCCAGCATAGAGTTTGCCTTTTTCACAGCTGCCATGCATTGAGTTGACATTCCCATGGAACTATCAACTAAGACGCCCAAATCCCTTTCCTGGTCTGTGACTGATAGCACTGACCCCTGTAGCGTGTATGTGAAGTTTGGATTATTTGCCCCTATGTGCATCACTTTACATTTAGCTACATTGAACAGCATTTGCCATTTCTTAGCCCACTCACCTAATTTATCAAGGTCCACTTGGAGCTCTTCACAATCCTTTGTGGTTCTTACCACCCGACATAATTTGGTATCATCTGCAAACTTGGCCACCACGCTACCCACCCCTACTTCCAGGTCATTTATGAATAAGTTAAAGAGCACTGGACCCAAAACGGATCCTTGGGGGACAACACTCCCTACATCTCTCCATTGTGAGAACTTCCCATTTATACCCACCCTTTGTTTCCTGTTCCTCAACCAGTTTTTAATCCATAGGAGGACTTCCCCTCTTATTCCTTCATTGCTGAGTTTTCTCAACAGTCTCTGGTGAGGAACTTTGTCAAAAGCCTTTTGGAAATCCAAGTAGACAATGTCCACTGGTTCCCCCTTATCCACATGCCTGTTTACACCCTCAAAGAACTCTAGTAAGTTTGTAAGACAGGATTTGCCTCTGCAAAAGCCATGCTGACTCTTTCTCAGCAGGTCTTGCTTTTCTACATGTTTTATAATTTTGTCTTTAATGATAGATTCTACTAATTTGCCAGGAACAGATGTCAAACTGACTGGCCTGTAATTTCCCGGGTCCCCCCTAGATCCTTTCTTAAAGATTGGTGTGACATTGGCCATCTTCCAGTCTTCAGGGATGGAGCCTGATTTCAGGAATAAGTTGCATATTAATGTGAGAACATCAGCAATTTCATGCTTGAGCTCTTTAAGAACTCTTGGATGAATGCAATCTGGGCCAGGGGATTTGGTAGCATTTAGTTTATCAATGGCTGTCAGAACTTCTTCCTTGTCTACCACTAACTTCGCTAGTTCCTCAGATTCACCTCCTAAGAAGCTTGGTTCAGGTGCAGGAATTTTCCTCACCTCCTCTTGGGTGAAGACAGATGCAAAGAATTCATTCAGCTTCTCTGCAATCTCCCTGTCATCTTTTAGCACACCTTTTGTTCCTTCATCATCTAATGGGCCTACCGCTTACCTAGCTGGCTTCCTGCTTTTGATGTACTTGAAGAACTGTTTGTTGCTAGTCTTGATGTTCGCAGCCATGCGTTCCTCATAATCCTTTTTTGCCTCCCTTACAGCTAACTTGCTTCTCTTTTGCCACCATTTGTGTTCTCTCTCATATTCTTCATCAGTTAAGTTGGACTTCCATTTTCTAAAAGACATCTTTTTTTTCCTAATAATTTCCTCAACCTCCCTTGTTAACCATGGTGGCTTTCTTTTGGACTGGGCGCTGCCTTTCCTAACCTGCGGAACACATTCCAGCTGAGCTTTTAAGACTGTGTTTTTAAATAACCTCCAAGCACCTTAGACATTTTTGACTCTCTTAATTTTCCCTTTCAGCTTCCTGCGCACTATCCCCCTCATCTTTGAGAAATTTCCCTTTCTGAAGGCGAATGTAACTACATTAGTAGTTGTCACTTGTTCGCATGCAGAGATACTGAATCTGACAGCATTGTGGTCGCTGTTCCCTATCGGCTCAACAACACTACTTCCCGCACCAGGTCCTGGGTCCCACATAGAATTAGATCTAGGATCACCTCTCCCCTGGTTGGTTCCACAACCATCTGCTCTAAGCCACAGTCATTTAGCATATCCAGGAATGTTCTCTCCTTACTATGACCTGAACATGCATTTTTCCAGTTTATGTGGGGATAGTTAAAATCACCCATTACCACTACATTTTTGTTTTTGTTGGCCTCTCTAATTTCTTTTTCCATCTCAGAATCCTCTTGTGCTCTTTGGTCAGGGGGATGACAATATATTCCTAATGTTAAACTATGCTTCACCCCTGGTATTGATATCCACAGTGCTTCTGTAGGGGAATCAGATCCCCCTGCATTGTCTATTTTATGTGACACTATGCTCTCTTTGATGTAGAGGGCCACCCCACCCCCAATACACCCTGTCCTATCCTTCCTGTAGAGCCTGTAACCTGGGATAACAGCATCCCACTGGTTCTCCTCATTCCACCATGTCTCTGTGATGCCCACTATATCAATATCCTCCTTCAAAATTCTGTACTCCAGCTCCCCCATTTTAGGTCGAATGCTTCTACTATTAGCATAGAGTCATATTCTTAGCATAGAGTCAAATCATATTCTTTCGCCTAACCCCCCACCCCCACAACAGGAAGGTTGTGAAGTAGGTGGGGCTGAGAGAGTTCTGAGAGAACTGGGGCTGGGCCAAGCCCACCCAGCTCACATGAAGAAGGCAGGAATTAGACCCTTTTCTCCACTCTCAGACCACAGTCAGAGGGCAGTACCCTACTCCCATATGGAGGATAAGTGTTTTCTTATGGTTGTTCACTGAGAAATTGGGATGTGGCTCCTTTTGGAGTCTTCCTGAGGGCCTTGGAGTTCCCCATCAGCCTCTGGCCAGGACACACTTTCTGGCTTGGGTGATGGAGACAACACTGCCCTCTGTTGCCCTGGGAAAAGCAGGTGATTTTGGTCGCTCTACTTGGCCATGCTGAATATCGCTTTCGCTGCCATCTCGCCACCTCGAGGACTCCAAAAGGGAGCAAGTAATGGAATAGGCCTCAACACAACGTATTGCTGTTCAAGATTTTGATTCATGCCTCATCCCAAAAATAGAAATGTGTCCCTATGAAAGTTCCTTACCCAGAGAGGCCACACTCTCGTAGTTCTCCAGCATGACGCCCTCGTAGAGAGTTCTTTGGTCTGGATCCAGTAATGCCCATTCTGCCTCACTGAAATACACGGCCACCTCCCCAAAGGAAACCAGAGACTGGAAGAAAAAGCAGATTCCCTGGTCAGAGGTCATATCAGGCAAAGACAGGGGGGACTCTGGGAGGCTGCATTATGGAGAGCTCAGATTATGTATCAGGAGTGGCTTTTACAGTCTCTTGCCCCTCAGCACCAACGGCAGGAGAAAAGCTTGCCTGGGAAAGGGAGGGGGAACCAGGCTGTCCTCTGCTCATCTCTCCTACCTGGGCTGGAGGCGCAGCTGCTGTTTTTACACCTCCACAAAGAGAAGGGATCAACACTCTCTCTTCCCTGCCTGTGAGGGAGGGAAAAATGGGAGAAAAAGTATTCGCTTCCACTTCCTATTGTGCTTGCTGCATGAATCATTTTTCATGCACCCTTGTTCTCTGGGCTGTGAAACCTTGCCCTATGTACAGTCAAAAAGATCTGTAAAACTTTCTGGTAAGTTGTGAGAGAGGCTCTGCTTATTCACAAGACTGAAGAGCTTCGGTGAAACTTTTCTGCTTTGTCTTCTGAGCCACCTTGAGTCCCTCTCATTTAAAAAGGAGGGATGTGAATATTGTAACCCATTTGTGGAACTGCTTCCTTGAATTTGTCTAATCCCCTTTTATGGGCATCACAACTACCGAAGAATGAGCGTCACGAGTTGTGTGATGAAGCATTTCACTTTTTCCCTGACCAGAACTCTCTGCCCATCAAATTCACTGGGCGATCCAATCCCGTCCTGGAACAAGGAGTCCTTACCGCGTGAGAGGGCATTTTGGGCACGTTCCTGGTCATGGGCAGGCTGCCCTTCCTCCAGCGGAGCTCTTTCCCTCTCAGAGAACTTCGTTTCCATCTTCACGGATGGACCCCACCTCTGAAGGAACAGCGAGGGAGACAGGTAAGAGACGGAATGGAAGACACTGAGGAACGCATCCTGCCCCACTCCCAGACTCTGCACCTATCTAGAGTCTTTAGTTCAGTCTCTGGAACCAGCAGAGAGGAGAAGCAGTGGAGAAGAAGACTGGGCCAGGAAGAGCAGAGCTCCTGAGAGCTGAGGCTGCTGAAGCTGCTGGGGGGTGGGGCTTAACAGGGGTTAACAGAGGTTCCTCTTTGTCCTGGGCTGCTCAGAGGTGGGGCTCCTGAGGTGAGTCAGTCTTTAGTTCCGTCTCTGGAACCAGCAGAGAGGAGAAGCCAGTCTCTGGAACCAGCAAAGAGAAGCAATTTCATTTTTCGTTTGTTTTGGGTTTTTTTAAATTAATAAGAACATTTCTTGAAGGATAGTAGGTACAGATAGCTCCAGGGGGCACTGACTAAAAGTTTAATATTTAAATATCTAAACAAAATCAGATATGAAGGCAGGAAGCCAGCAGGGGGAAGGGGGCTTTCCAGTGTTTTGCACTGAGTGTCACATGTATGACTATCTGCCAGTAGGACAGAAGTCATGGGTGTGCCCTCGCTGCAGTGAGCTCCTGGCACTCAAGGAACGTGTGCGTTCTCTTGAAGCCAAGGTGGCAGACCTGCAGAAACTGAAAGAGGCAGAGAGGGTGACAGACGAGGCTTTCAGGGACCTAACAGCCGGATCCCACTCCCAAGGTGACATCCCTTCAGATGTCATGGAGAATGAAGGTCTTGGGGACGGAGGGTGCCAGTCTGAGGTGGGGGAAGATGCTCCCTTAGATGGGACCCCTTCCTTAGCTGGTGATCAGATATCCTCTCACACTGAGGATACCCCTCGGGGAGGTGGGGGCTCCTCGTACTGGGTGATTCGATCATTAGAAACATAGAGAGTTAGGTTTGTGAGAGGCATGATGACTGCATGGTGACTTGCCTGCCTGGTGCGAAGTTTGCAGATGTCACGCTTCGTCTAGATAGGCTTTTAGACAGTGCTGGGGTGGAGTCAGCAGTTGTGGTCCACATTGGCACCAACGACATTGGGAAATGTAGCCGGGAGGTTCTGGAAGCTAAATTTAGGCTGCTAGGTAACAGGTTGAAGTCCAGGACCCCCAAGGTGGCATTCTCAGAAATGCTACCCGTTCCACGCGCAGGGCAAGCTAGGCAAGCGGAGATACAGGGTCTCAATGTGTGGATGAGAAGGTGGTGTAAGGCAGAGGGTTTCGGCTTTGTCAGGAACTGGGGAACTTTTTGGGACAAGACAGGCCTGTACAAAAGGGACGGGCTTCATCTTAACCAAAGCGGAACCAGGCTGCTGGCGCTTAACATTAAAAAGGTGGCAGAACAGCTTTTAAACTGATCCTTGGGGGAAAGCCGACAGGAGCAGAGGTGACTTCGGTTCGAAATACAGTATCTATGGGGATGCAGACATAGAGGGAGGTTTTTCTAAATCAACCACATACAAGCAAGGAACATAGCAATGTGCATGCAACAAGGGATAATGCCTACAAAAGACTTGAGGGTAAAGCACATAAATCCCAGGTTAAGGACAGAGATAGGGTATACAGGTGTCTCTATGCTAATAGTAGAAGCCTTTGACTTAAAATGGGGGAGCTGGAGTACAGAGTTTTGAAGGAGGACTTTGATATAGTGGGCATTACAGAGACATGGTGGAATGAGGAGAACCAGTGGGATGCTGTTATACCAGGCTACAGGCTCTATAGGAAGGATAGGACAGGGCGCATTGGGGGTGGAGTTGCCCTTTACATCAAAGAGAGCAAAGTGTCACATAAAATAGACAATGCAGGGAGAGCTGGTTCCCCTACAGAATCACTGTGGATATCAATACCAGGTGTGAAGGACAGTTTAATATTAGGAATATATTATCGTCCCCCTGACCAAGGAGCACAAGAGGATTCTGAGATGGAAAAAGAAATTAGAGAGGCCAACAAAAACAAAAATGTAGTGGTAATGGGTGATTTTAACTATCCCCATATAAACTGGAAAAATGCATGTTCAGGTCATAGTAAGGAGAGAGCATTCCTGGATATGCTAAATGACTGTGGCTTAGAGCAGATGGTTGTGGAACCAACCAGGGGAGATGTGATCCTAGATCTAATTCTATGTGGGACCCAGGACCTGGTGCGGGAAGTAGTGTTGTTGAGCCGATAGGGAACAGTGACCACAATGCTGTCAGATTCAGTATCTCTGCATGCGAACAAGTGACAACTACTAATGTAGTTACATTCACCTTCAGAAAGGGAAATTTCTCAAAAATGAGGGGAATAGTGCGCAGGAAGCTGAAAGGGAAAATCAAGAGAGTCAAAACTGTCCAGGATGCTTGGAGGTTATTTAAAAACACAGTAATAAAAGCTCAGCTGGAATGTGTTCCACAGGTTAGGAAAGGCAGCAGCCAGACCAAAAGAAAGCCACCATGGTTAACAAGAGAGGTTGAGAAAATTATCAGAAAAAAGAAAATGTCTTTTAGAAAATGGAAGTCCAGTTTGACTGATGAAGAATATGAGAGGGAACACAAATGGTGGCAAAAGAGAAGCAAGTTAGCTGTAAGGGAGGCAAAAAAGGATTATGAGGAACGCATGGCTGCGAACATCAAGACCAGCAACAAACAGTTCTTCAAGTACATCAAAAGCAGGAAGCCAGCAAGGGAAGCGGTAGGCCTGTTAGATGACAAAGAAACAAAGGGTGTGCTAAAAGATGACAGGGAGATTGCAGATAAGCTGAATGAATTCTTTGCATCTGTCTTCACCCAAGAGGAGGAGAGGAAAATTCCTACACCTGAACCAAGCTTCTTAGGAGGCCTGTTAGATGACAAAGGAACAAAGGGTGTGCTAAAAGATGACAGGGAGATTGCAGAGAAGCTGAATGAATTCTTCGCATCTGTCTTCACCCAAGAGGAGGAGAGGAAAATTCCTACACCTGAACCAAGCTTCTTAGGAGGCGAATCTGAGGTACTAGCAAAGATAGTGGTAGACAAGGAAGAAGTTCTGACAGCCATTGATAAACTAAATGCTACCAAATCCCCTGGCCCAGATTACATTCACCCAAGAGTTCTTAAAGAGCTCAAGCATGAAATTGCTGATGTTCTCACATTAATATGCAACTTATTCCTGAAATCAGGCTCCATCCCTGAAGACTGGAAGATGGCCAATGTCACACCAATCTTTAAGAAAAGATCGAGGGGGGACCCGGGAAATTACAGGCCAGTCAGTTTGACATCTGTTCCTGGCAAATTAGTAGAATCTATCATTAAAGACAAAATTATAAAACATGTAGAAAAGCAAGACCTGCTGAGAAAGAGTCAGCATGGCTTTTGCAGAGGCAAATCCTGTCTTACAAACTTACTAGAGTTCTTTGAGGGTGTAAACAGGCATGTGGATAAGGGGGAACCAGTGGACATTGTCTACTTGGATTTCCAAAAGGCTTTTGACAAAGTTCCTCACCAGAGACTATTGAGAAAACTCAGCAATCAAGGAATAAGAGGGGAAGTCCTCCTATGGATTAAAAACTGGTTGATAAACAGGAAGCAAAGAGTGGGTGTAAATGGGAAATTCTCACAATGGAGAGATGTAAGGAGTGGTGTCCCCCAAGGATCCGTTTTGGGACCAGTGCTCTTTAACCTATTCATAAATGACCTGGAAGTAGGGGTGGGTAGCGTGGTGCCCAAGTTTGCAGATGATACCAAATTATGCAGTGTGGTGAGAACCGCAAAGGATTGCGAAGAGCTCCAAGCGGACCTTGATAAATTAGGTGAGTGGGCTAAGAAATGGCAAATGCAGTTCAATGTAGCTAAATGTAAAGTGATGCACATAGGCGCAAAAAATTCAAACTTCACATACACGCTACAGGGGTCAGTGCTATCAGTCACAGACCAGGAAAGGGATTTGGGCGTCTTAGTTGATAGTTCCATGAGAATGTCAACTCAATGCATGGCAGCTGTGAAAAAGGCAAACTCTATGCTGGGGATAATTAGGAAAGGAGTTGATAATAAAACTGCAAGGATTGTCATGCCCTTATGTAAAGCAGTGGTGCGACTGCACTTGGAGTCCTGTGTTCAGTTCTGGTCGCCACATCTCAAAAAGGATATCGAAGAGATAGAAAAAGTGCAGAGAAGGGCAACGAGGATGATTGACGGACTGGAGCACCTTCCTTATGAGGAGAGGCTGCAGCGTTTGGGACTCTTTAGTTTGGAGAGGAGACGTCTGAGGGGGGATATGATTGAAGTCTTTAAAATTATGCATGGGGTAGAAAATGTTGACAGAGAGACATTTTTCTCTCTTTCTCACAATACTAGAATCAGGGGGCATTCATTGAAAATGCTGGGGGGAAGAATTAGGACTAATAAAAGGAAACACTTCTTCACGCAACGTGTGATTGGTGTTTGGAATATGCTGCCACAGGAGGTGGTGATGGCCACTAACCTGGATAGCTTTAAAAGGGGCTTGGACAGATTTATGGAGGAGAAGTCGATTTATGGCTACCAATCTTGATCCTCTTTGATCTGAGATTGCAAATGCCTTAACAGACCAGGTGCTCGGGAGCAACAGACGCAGAAGGCCATTGCTTTCCCATCCTGCATGTGAGCTCCCAAAGGCACCTGGTGGGCCACTGCAAGTAGCAGAGAGCTGGACTAGATGGACTCTGGTCTGATCCAGCTGGCTTGTTCTTATGTTCTTATGTTCTTATCTATTAGCAGACCTAGAACAGTTTTCCTTCAACCCTGAGGAATTATCTGGAGGGATGAGAAATTCCCTAGGAGAAGCAGAAAGAAAATCCCTCACCTGCTCTGCCTGCCTCTTCTCCTCGGCTTGACTCAGGAGGAAGCCCTCTGCCAGGGCCACCGCTTGGCAACTGGTCTCCGGACAGCATCCTCTAACCCAGCGCTGCATTTCTTGGGGCAGGATGGTCAGGAACCGCTCCAGGATCACCAGGTCCAGGATCTGCTTCTTGGAGTGCATCTCTGGCTTCAGCCAGCGGTTGCAGAGTCCATGCAGCTGGCTGCAAACTTCTCGGGGCCCATCAGCATCGTGGTAGCGGAACTGCTGGAAAAGTACTTCCGCGTTCAGAGGCTTTTGATTCCGGATCTTCGGCACAGCTCTCTCCCAGAATGCAACACCACTCCCAGCTTGCATGGGACAGGGGCTATTCGTTGCTCTCTTGCAGCGTCCCACTCCTTCTGGGTCCTGTTCTTCCATCTCCTTCTTCTTCCACTCGGTAGCCCTTGACTCTGAGAAGATGCCTTTCTCAGTTGGCTACGAAAAAAGGCTTCTCCCAGGCAGATGTGGGGCAGAGAGACACAAGCAACACAAAAGAGAAAGGTGATGCCGATGAACAGTGGATTAAAACAGAAGTGCTTCTTGGGGCTTGTATTTCTGGCTCCTTAAAGATGTTACTTTACTTCAGGTTTAGGGCCTGTCCTAGGGGCTCTGGATGTTAGAGATATGCTCACCCAAATCCACAGTCCTACTACTATAGGGCACATGTAAATCTGAAACTGGCACAGAGTGGCATTTTGTCGGGAGTGTGGTTTGTATGTGGAACAATACAACGGCTGCTGGGATGAACAGGGGGTAAGGTGGCAATGAACCCTTCTGAACAGACAAGATTGCACACTTTAGGTTGGGAGATTATTGGAAATTTGGCATGGAACCAGGGGAGGGCAGGGGGTAAAGGCTTCAAGTCCACCTCCCAAAGGAGCTACTTTCTATATGGAAACTAATCCATTGTAATTCCAGGCTACCTCCTGGTCCTACCTGGATATTGGGAATGCCACCTAAGGGAGAGGGTAGATGAGGGGGAACGTAAGCCAAAATACTTCCTAGGGCAGCGATGGCGAACCTTTTTGAGACCGAGTGCCCAAATTGCAATCCAAACGCCACTTATTTATCGCAAAGTGCCAACCCGGCAATTTAACCTGAATGCTGAGGTTTTAGTTTAGAAAAAAACGGTTGGCTCCCTCTTCCTCCGCCCCACTCGCTCGAGCAGGGGCCAGCCTGCTCTAGCCTCCAACAAGTCCCGCACGCACCGCTCTGTGCCTCTCTAGCATCTCTGCCTCCTTTGCCCCCCTTCAGGGACCAGCCACCTGGAGCACAGGCACCAGGCCCGCCAGCCGAGTCCTCCCTGTTCACCGTGGTGCCCGCACCTTGTGCTCAGTGGCCCAGGCCAGCCTAGATGTGTGTGTGTGGGGGGGGTGTTGGTTGGTGATTTTCCACCCCCACATGACAAACTCTGGGTGCGCGTGCCCACAGAGAGGGCTCCGAGTGCCACCTCTGGCACCCGTGCCATAGGTTCGCCATCACTGTCCTAGGGCCTTACTAGGACCTGAGCCCAGGCCTCCTGTAAACTGTGCCCTTGGGTTTCTCTCTGTTGTGTTGATTGGGGGTCTGTAACTCACTTGCCTGGCAAAAAGATGCTCCTCCCACTCAAACAGTGTGTAACACACTTCTCTCTGCGATACACCTCTGAACATGCCAGGCACAGATGCAGGCGAAACGTTAGGAACAAGATCTACCAGTGCACGGACACACAGCTCGGAAAGAATAGAATAGAATAGAATAGAATAGAATAGAATAGAATAGAATAGAATAGAATAGAATAGAATAGAATAGAATCTGTATTGGCCAAGTGTGATTGGACACACAAGGAATTTGTCTCCGGTGCATATGCTCTCAGTGTACATAAAAGAAAATACATTTGTCAATGTATTTGTCAAAGCCCACGACAACCAATAAATAAACGAGTTAAAAGCTGGAGTCCTTCTGAGGTAAGCGACTGGCAGCTTCAGGCCTTTCAATCACTCTGGAAAACTGTCTTTCCCCCTTTTACGTAGTACCCCAAAACTTTATCCCCACCCACCCCCAGTTGCCCCAGTGGAAGGGTGACAGAAGGACAGTAAGCTTCTCTGCCCCCTTTGCCACAAAGGATCCTTGCTGTGTGTGGTTTGGGGGGGAGCGGTCTTTTTAGGAGGAGATCCCCCCCCCCCCCGAGAAATAATTTGACTGAGGTGATTCGGACACCACAGGGAAGAGCTTGGAAAAGCTCATGAAGCCCTGGATTGGGGGAGGGCTGCTAGGGTCAGGGGGTGCCCAGTGTCTCCGTGCCCCTTCATGTTTTGTCTTTTCTCCCTTCCCCTTAAATAATGCTCCTTAAGTTTGTATCTTCCATGGCTCCTAGAAGCATCCTCAGGCCCTACTGATGGGGTGGTTTGGGGTGGGGGTGGGGAGATCCTTTTGTTCCAGTTCCTAAACTGTTCTGCACACCTTCATGTCCTCCCCCCACCCCCAACAGACAGCCTATTTAGGAGCCCTACAGAGAGGAATTGGACCAAAAAGATTATAAAAATGCAGTACCTCGGTTGAAGTTGGGTGCAAAAAGGGGACTGGGGAAAAGTTGGATGAAGAGGAATTTAAAGGGATCCTTATGAAATGATATGATTTTTTAACAAAAGAACACCACAGAAGAAAGCCATTCTCATACTGTAGATCATGTCTGAGTCTACAGGCAGCGCCACAGAAACCAGGCATTCATGGCTTCATGGTGTTGCAATGGTACAAAAACATAATTCCAAAGCATGGATCCTCACGGATTCTTGTGATTTCTGTGATAGGTCACACTAAATTCACCCTGAAATCACAGGCCATGTTCACAACCCAAGAGCACCGTGCAAAAATCAGGAATCTACTGCTTTGTGGTGCTTCCACAGTACATGGATCCATGGCGCTTCCAAATCATGGATCCTCGATATTTGTTTTAATTGGATCACTCCAGATTTACTATCCAATTATATATCATGTCCACTGCTACACATGAACAGTCAAAAGTGGCTAAAAGGTCCCTTTTCTGTTCATGTCTCTTGCAGGGCTTCATTTCCTAGCTTTTTTTCTGGGGGGCGGGGGGGACCCTGGTTGCTTTGAACAAAGTGGCTCTTTGTGGATCAAGAAGGGTTGTGTGAAGTGGGGGGGGGAGGGAAGGGGGCTCTTCTCCCCATTCATTGCTTCCCCCATTCCTTTCTCTATGCTTTGGGCTTTGCCTAGAAGATCCTGGCCCTACACTGCACCCTCCCCAAGTCCCTCACACTAAGCGAGGTCTTCAGTCCCAAATGGTTAACCTCTTTGTTGCCCCCCCCCCCCCCCCCCCCCCCCCAGCACTTTGCTCTCTGCTCGGGGCCCTCCCGGAAGTCCTCTGCAGACTGGGATCCCTCATTTGCACGTGCACTGAATGCCCCAGAGAAAAGCCAGGACTGCGGGGGTCTCCCAATGGCTTATTCACTCCGGGGGAGGGGATATGCTTCCTGTCAGCTTGCCCTCCCTAAGAGGTACTCTGTGGGGGTCTGACCCTAAGCAGCCCCTCTCCCCAATCCAGCCCCCTCTTCCCGCTGCCTTTCTTCCCCTCACCCCCCCCCCCAGAACCCCATTAACTCCCCCCTGCAAAGGAGGTGGAAGAGGGGCGCCCTAGGGACCAACCCCCCCCCCCCAGCTTTGCAGTGCCATTCCTGGATCGGGGCCGCCTGGACCCCCCCCCCCCCACGTTTCCCAGCTTCTCCCCTCCCCCCAAATCCCCCCCCCCCCTTGACTCACTCCGAAGGGGCTACAAAGGGCGTTTCTGCACATCCAAAAGCCGGGAAGGAAAGAAGGGAATGGCGTCCAGCCCCCCTTCTTGGCGGCCTCTCTAGGATGACGGGCTCCGTGGCTTTCCTTTCCATGGGTCAGAGGCTGGCAGTGGGGCGGGGGAGGGGAGCATCCCCCAAAGCATCCTCCCCTCCCCCCTTTTGCAAAAGGGCCTTTGTGTTGCTAGGGGGAGGAAGAGCCATCTTGAGGGGCAGAGGAGAGGCTGGAGGGGGCCAGACCCCATTGACCAGACCCCAAGGGTGTAAAGCCACAGTTTATGCCACAAAGTTTACTCCACATTCCACAGGTGTGTATGCTCCACTTGCTTTACTACCACCAGATCTCTCCTTGAAAGATGCCAGCAGCAAATGCAGGCGAAATGTCAGGAGAAAATGCTACTGGAACACGGCCATACAGCCATGGGTCCATGAAGTTATGGACCCTCAAAAGGGTAGCCCCCATCTCCTTAGCAAAGAATGGGGGATGGGGGCACACCCCCTTTGAGGGTCCATAACTTTGGTCCCCCTGAACCAAACTGCACCAAACTTGGGGGGGGGGGGGTGCCATCAGGACAGTCTCCAGATTATACCCTGACATTTTGGTGCTGATAATAGTCCAAAAATGCGCCCCCCTGCAGGAACATCCCAGAAATGTGCCCAAGAATCTTTGTTCTGCATTGCTGTCAATGGGGGTTGCAGGCTGGGGGAGGGGCACATTTCTGAAGGCACAGTCTCAAAGCTTTCAGGAAACCATTAAGAGACTGCTCCTTGATGATACCTCTCTAGGTTTAGTGCAGCTTAATTCAGTTGTGCCAAGTTATGGACCCTCAAGCGAGGTAGCTCCCATCCCCCCATTCTTTCCAATGGGAGCTAAGGAGATGGGGGCTACCCTTTTGAGGGTCCATATCTTTGTCCCCCCAGAACCAAACTGCACCAAACTTGGGGGGTAGCATAAGGACAGTCTCCTGATGATACGCTGACATTTTTGGTGCTGATATGTCTAAAAATGCACCCCCTGCAGGCACCAATGACCTGGTGCAAAAAAAAATTGGTCGTGGTGGTGTGGCCACCCATGGGGGGGGGGGGGCATCCAACTCAGGCTTTGCTCAGGGCTCCAGTTTGCCTCGTTACACTCCTGGGAAGAGGCACCGGGCAGGCCGCAGCCGCTATCCCCCCTCTGCCCCACAGGGCAGGCAGAGAGGGTTTCCCTGCCTGGCACCTCCACCTCTCAGCGCTGGGAGGAAAGGTGAGTGGAGGGGCTGAACCGGAGGAGCCGCCTCTCTGGCTCGGTAGATCTTCGGGGCCATGGAAAACAGGTCCAAATGGCAGGGGCGTACCTTGGCAAACTGGCGCCCGGGGACAAAACCTAATTTTGGCGCCCCCCCCCCCCACGCCCGGCGTATGGGCGGCCACCCTCCCCCACCATGACCAAACAATGATTTTTGTACCAGCTCACAAAACACCTCCCACTCTCATCAAAACATACATGGCTCTCTCCCCACCAACTCTTTTCCTAATTTCCTAATCACAACAACCCTATGAGGTAGGCTCTTTGGGTGGTAAAGGTTGCCTACCCCTGCCTGTTACCGTCTTGTTTTGTGTAGCTTGTGCCTTCTACTTGCAATAAAGCTACTTTTGTCCAGCAAAATGCACAAAGCTGTTCCTGGCCCAGGAGTGCTTCTGCAAGTAGCCATATTAGGCGCTTTTAACTGCTGCAAACTGGCTACATTTGTGGAAACATCTGGGGATAGGAAGAGACCCCCACTTTGCCTAATCTCTGGCCTTGGGAAATGCTGTTTGGCTTGCCTCTCCACCCCACCCCGGAAGTCTCTCCCCAAGCAGGATCCAGCGTTCCTGTCCCCCCTCCCTCCCCGGCATAGGCTCACTGGGATTCTTAGGAGACCCCAGGGGGTGGGAAGCTCGCAGCAGAGTCCTCCTTTTGTATATTCCTGAACATCCTTGTAAAAAGCCACTGGAATTTATACTTAGGTGTGTTCTGGAGTTCAGGAGGCTTCAATCGGAATCCAGTGTTTTGGCCCAAGTTGGCTACAGCTACCAAAGCCATTTCCTTTGGGGACTCCCCTTGGGAATGATCAACCTCACAGGGTTGCTTTCTTGTTGAGACCAGGGAAGGACTACTAGAGGCATGGACTCTCACTGTCTGTTAGTCTGAGGGGCCTGTGGCAGCCATACTCAGAGGCCTGGGGATTCCCACCTCAGCCTTTGGTTTCTTTGTCCCTGCCCAACCAACCCCCCTCACAGAGGTGCTCCCTGACTTGGCAATGCTCCCTGACAATGCTCCCTGACTTGGCAATGCTCCCTGACTTGGCAATGCTGTAGAGCTGGAGGGTTTGTGGCAGGGATATTATTACCTGCTTTATCAAATGGATTCTTAACTGTTCAGTGGAGGAGCCGAGCGGAAGAGGACTTGTGGAGTGGGAGGCTCTGACTGTCTCTTGAACTGGGGGGGGGGGGTGTCCTCTCCCAAGGCCCCTCAGAGGGGAAAGGGCAGTCTGGCTGCGGATGCTTCAAGGTTAAAGAGCAGGATCCTTATCCAAAGAGGACCGCCTTGCTCACAAAGGCCTGCAGCCACATCCTGAACATGACTGGGGCCACTGGTCTTGATGAAGAACCCTCTCAAGAAACAAATGGGTATGGATGTTGTACAAGGAATATAAAAAGAACGGGACACTGCTCACACCGTGGCATGCAAGAAAGTAACAGCAAACATAGGGGAGAAATGCTGGAGGTGTAACTTAATTATCTTTGGCATTCCTGTCCCATAGTGAAAAAATATTTGTACATTTGCTTTGTTTTCTTCATTCATTAAACTGTTTGGGACGGGAGGGGGGGGGGTTACCAAGAGGCAGAGAAAGGATATTTCCTTTTGTTACCGCCCAGGAAAATAAACAAAATATTTTCCTGAGTCAGGTTGCCTGACTACACTGTCTCCATGCCCCGACGCAGAGACTAGTGTGGCTCAGAAGCCTCCATAAGGCTTGCAAAGGTCATGAACGTGCGATCATGCCAATGTTGTATGGTTTCCCTCTTGTTTATGCCCCTCTAGGATGTAATAAAAGCCCCTTTAGAGTTGAATTTATGATGCGCCCACTGTTTAGGATTTTAGTTTGACTAGGCTCTTTAGTTAGTTTAAGGTCTTTGTTATTGTTAATTTAGGGAAGTCTTGCCTATAAGTATGTGTGTTTATCCCATAAGGTTTCCCTAATGTTTAAGTTTAGAAATGTTATTTTTGAAATTTGTGTCTGTTAGCAAAAGCAATAGCCTGTAGAGGCTGATATTAAGGGACAAGGAAGTTGGCTCTGGAATTCAGCTTAGACCAGGGGTAGGGAACTTGCGGCTCGAGAGCCACATGTGGCTCTTCTGCCCTTGCACTGTGGCTCCATGAGCCGAGCCGCCGGCCCCATCCTTGCCCGCCCTGCAGGCAGCAGGGTGGGCGCACCAACTACCCACAGTTGGCTGGGCCGCGCCTCGGGCTTCCCCTCTCGCCCGCCCTGTTGGAGCGGGGCGGGCACTTTCCCGGCAGCCGGCGAGGCCGAGCCGCCGGCTTCATCCTTGCCTGCCCTGCAGGCAGCAAGGCGGGTGCATCCATGCGCTTCTCAGAATGAGCAGAGTAAAAGGTAAAAAAAAAACACCTATATATATAGTGTTATCTTTATTTTAAATGTCAAAAATTATTTGCGGCTCCAAGTGTTTTCTTTTCCCATGGAAAACGGGTCCAAATGGCTCTTTGAGTGTTAAAGGTTCCCTACCCCTGGCTTAGACCAACACCCAGCTGACTCCTTAGCAAAGACAAAAGACCCCCTTTGGACTTGCAAATCAAATCTGTTGGCAGCACCCAAAGGTCCCCAGCCGTTGGGAGACGTGCAGGGACCACCATTGGACAGTTTGAACTTTTCTTTGTTGTAAAAATGAGGAGCGGGAGCCTCAGGGCATTACTGAAGGAAACAGCCATCTGATAAAGAAGATAGCTGGGTGCGGTAGCAAGCCCACCTGGATTTCCTGAATGGACTGTTATCTGCTCTCCCTTCAGCACCATTGCGAGATCCCGCGAGAAGACGTATGACAGCAGGATTTTGTAATCCCATTCAGAAGTTGTAATTGTATCTTGCTTTTGTATTGTTGTTTTCTTATTGGTGTTTGGTGAGGGACTTGCCCCCTCACCTCCCCTTTTACCTGCCCCTTTGCCCCTTTGAAGTTTGGGAATAAAAGTTCTTGCACTGGGTTGCAAGAGCGCGATTCTCCTGCCCGAGCTGTGACTACCATCTCCGAATAAATCCTTTTGCTTTGAAGATCATCGGCTTCCTGCACCTCATTTACGTTGCTGAGCTGAAATCACTTATTGTTACCCGAGCAGCAGCGGTAGCACTTTCAGTCTGACAGCCAGTAAGCAAAAGTTTCTTCTCTCTGCCCAGCTCTTGCGAGGACTTCTTGGCCGTGCATTCACACAGCCACCTTGCTGCCAGGCACTGAGGAGTTTTACCACCATGAAAGAGCCTGTCTGATCAGAGTGGTCCTTCTGCTTCTATAGGTTACATTTCTCCAACTGCCCACCTCCTGTTTGAGAACTGTCATCCTCCTCAGAGATGTACCCAGTGTGTTCTCCACCCAGTACCGTCTGCTCCATTCTGTCCAGGAAAGTTCTTCTTAATGTACTGAAGCATGGTTACTTGTGTTTCAAGCTGCTGTATTTTTATTTATTTTTATTTATTATTTCAATTTCTATACCGCCCGATCCCCGAAGGGCTCCGGGCGGTGAACAACATAATATAAAACATGAAGCATTAAACAGGAGCGAATCCAGTACACAATACATAGGCTCCATCAATAAAACGTCTTAAAATACTTAAAACCAGCGGTTAATAATTAACATTTAAACAAGGCGTCCCGCCTCAATTTCAACCCACCCCAAAAGAGGGGGGGGGACGGCAGGCCCCTCAATATGAGGGCTCTGATGTACCAGTGCCAGGGTAGGAGCAAGGAGGGGGCACCGTATCAGCGGCTAGACACTCCAAAGGCCCGGTGGAACAACACAGTTTTACAGGCCCTGCGGAACTCACCAAGGTCCCGCAGGGCCCGTATAGCTGGAGGAAGGGTGTTCCACCAGGCCGGGGCCAGTGCTGCAAAAGTCCTGGCCCGTGTGGAGGCCAGCCGCGTCATTGAGGGGCCGGGGACCACCAGCAAATTGGCCTCTTCTAACAAAGAAGCCAACTTGCACCTGCTGCAGGTGTAGCTACCCATATCCTCTTTTTCTCACTGTCTTTCTCCCTGTCTCAGAGAATACTGTCTGCGCTGCTGCTTCTGAGCCAGTCAAAGAGCAAGATTAAAATGGAGAAGTGGAGAAGTAATATGTTATGAGCTGCTTTGGGTCTCCACTGGGCGGAACAGAGTCCTGCATGGCAGCTGGTGCCTTCCGCCCTCCTCCTGCCCCAGACACCATCTCTGGTGTCATAACTCCCTGAATAGACAATAGAACACTTGGGAGTATTGTCGAAGGCTTTCACGGTTAGATTCAACTGGTTCCGGTGGGTTTTCCGGGCTGTGTGGCCGTGGTCTGGTGGATCTTGTCCCTAACGTTTTGCCTGCATCTGTGGCTGGCATCTTCAGAGGTGTATCACAGAGAAAAGTCTGTTTCACAAAACAAAACAAAACAAAACAAAACAAAACATGAAACAGACTTTTCTCTGTGATACACCTTTGAAGATGCCAGCCACAGATGCAGGCGAAACGTTAGGAACAAGATCCACCAGACCACGGCCACACAGCCTGGAAAACCCACCAGAACCAGAACACTCGGAGGTTCAAAGGTTTCTTTATTGCTGAGTACAGGTTGAAACGAAAATTAGTTCTGAACTCCAGGAGTTCAGAATAATGGTATTATAGAGCAGTGTATCCCGCACCACGTGCATCAAAACAAAGTTACTTTCTCTGGTCCCTGCTCCAAGGTCAGAGAAGGCGCCAGACTCTCAGATTAAGCAGCTACGAAAGAGCAAGCAAAGCATCACAGAACACAACACCCCTTAGTAAACCATCCCCCAAGCTACACGACATCTGGCCAGCCCCAAACAAAAAGCAGCCATGACAAGCTGTTTTCTTGCTGGGCCTGGTACTCGTATCCCCATTCCCTGCCAACCCTCTGCCCAACCCAAACACAAAGAAGGACCCAATTGATGCAGCAGCCTTGGGTAAGTCTGGCTGGGACTGGGCACATTCTTGGGGGGGGGGGGGGGGGAAAAGCTGGAGATCTCCTGCTCTCCCCTCACCCCTACGTCTGGAGGCCATTTAATTTTAAATTAAACTAGGCTTTGGTGCTGGTATGTTTAATATGAACGTTCTGGTCTGAGTTTCAGCACAGATCAGCTGAAATGGGAAGTACCATTGAAAGCTTTCATTGATCGTTGCAATCCATCAAATTATATATTAATGACAAATTGGAAAAGAGGATGTGAAATACACACACATCCCCGTCAGACACACACACACAAGAACCAGAACTGGAAAAAGAACCGGTGGCCCTTATTATCCCAATAGCTCATCCATTCGTCAAACTGAAATAAGCCAGTGGCCAGTTATGTGGGTGGGAGGGGGTGGGTAATGGCTACACATCGTTATGTTAAGTTTTTCCTAAGCATGTCAAGAGTGCCTCTTCCTGTCCACTAAGGCTGCATCCAGATGTGGCTGCATACTGCACTATAGGCAGGAATTTGCCACTGGAATCATGCAACACACACAACTACGTGGGGACAAAAAAGGAGCCACAATGGGTTCCCATAACGTCCACGCTTCAGAGACATGCGGAATCTTAACACCAGTTCCTTCTTTTCCGACACTGATTTTCTACCAAATGTTTGCATTTTCAAAATCCCCCACCCCTCCCTGTTGAAAGCAGTGCTGCTCTCTACAGCCATTTGACGACGACACGCTGTAAACTCTTCTAAGACACACAGCCCGGAAAACCAACCAGAACCAGTCTTCTAAGATTATTATCTTTCTAAGCAGGAGTGCTATGAGGACTATTCATATAGTTCAAGAACATGTGATTTATATAATTTATATCCCACTTTTCTGCCCAGTGGAGACCCAAAGCAGCTTATAACATATTACCCCACTTCTCCATTTTAATCTTGAAACATCAACCCTGAAATTGGCCTAAATTCACCCAGTAGATTTCTACTGCAAAGTGGGGATTCGAACCTAGGTCTCCCAGATCCTAGTCCAACCCTGTGTTATCCCACACTCTCCAACTGCTTAGCCAGGGAGGAAGCGGGTTGTCCCCCTCCATGGCTTCTTTCATTGGAGGAAACCAGTCATGGGTTCCACGGGAGCAGCAGTGGCATAGGTTAAGAGCTCGTGTATCTAATCTAGAGGAACCGGGTTTGATTCCCAGCTCTGCCACCTGAGCTGTGGAGGCTTATCTGGGGAATTCAGATTAGCCTGTGCACTCCCACACACGCCAGCTGGGTGACCTTGGGCTAGTCACAGCTTCTCGGAGCTCTCTCAGCCCCACCCACCTCACAGGGTGTTTGTTGTGAGGGGGGAAGGGCAAGGAGATTGTAAGCCCCTTTGAGTCTCCTGCAGGAGAGAAAGGGGGGATATAAATCCAAATTCTTCTTCTTCTTCCTCCCTTTTCCAGGTGAGGTGGCTTCAGTCAGAGGGGAGGGGCTGAGGACTCCCCCAACCAGAAACAGGAAGGGCATTTTGCAGGGGTGCGCAGCTGTTGCTCACCTCTTCCTGCGGAGCCTGCCTTCTCATTCTTTCCCTCTCTGTGTTTTCCCTTTCTATTCCACCCTACCCAAAGTCTTTCTTTCTGCCTGTCTGCCTTTTAGCCTTCTGGAAGTGCATGATTGGGTACACGCCACCTGTGAGAGCTGTGGTTCATTTTCAGGTCTCAGCGCACAGTTTAAGACACCGGGGTCCAATGATACCTCGCAAAGTATTGAATTTTATAACTGAATTATTCCTTCCCTCCCACAATTCCCTCCAAATTATGTTGTGCTACTGACGGGTCATTATGTCAATCCATGCTTTGTGTATTCCATAGTCAGGAAATTCATACCTCAATCCACAGGTGTGTTTTTCACCAGATGTACATGCACCAAAATGCGCACAACAAAAATGTCAGTTATCCTAAGAACTTTTTAATCTTAGATTCAAAATCCGTATTTCCAACTCCAGTTCTTCTAATTTATGAATACCAGGGTATATCTCAGTAGGGGTATCCAAGAATAAATTACAAAAAATGGTGGTTATACTTTTAATTTTATTGGATACTAAATAGAATGAAAAAAGGAAAATAGAGAATCTACGCAAAGCACATGAGAGCTAATTCTTTAAGTCCCTGTAGGTAGACATGCAAAAAAGGATAAAGAGAGAGTACAATATTATTTGTATTGGATACAAAACAGAATGAAAAAAGTAAAATAGTAGAGAATCAACACTAAGCATGTGAGAGCTAATTCTTTAAGTCCCCTGTAGGTGAAAATGCAAAAACTAATAGGGGGGGGGGCAAGGATAAAGAGTGCAATATTCTTTCTTCCAAGGTGAGAATTGCTGAGAGTCCATGGAGCAGAATTCCAACAAGGGAGAGAGAAAGAAAGATTGATTGCGGGTGGGGAGAGGTTTTTCTGCAAAGAACTTCCGTATACCTGCCTTTCCCATCTATGGGGAAAATCCCTTTTTTTTTTACACGGGACCAGACTTTCCTGAGGACATGATTGATTGGAAAAAAAACCCAAAGTTGAATTCGACTGAGCAGTCTGAAATAACTGCCCTAAAAATTCAGTAGAAAGAGTTGAACGTGACCCTTGACATCTCCATATGGGGAGATTTTCACAGCACCCAGTGTACCTGAATTGATCGCAAGTGCCTGAATTGAGCAGATGTGAAGGCTGCTATGATGGCTCAGAGGTGAATGCCCATTAACTGGAAATGATCTTGTTTTGGATGAAATACTCTTTGAAGTAGATATATCGCTGTTCACAGGCCATGGAATCGGAGGAGAGGTATAAGAAAGCCATGGTGACCTCCTGCCTCTGAGATGGAATGCTCTGTCCATGGCAGGCCTGTGGGCTCTCTAATACCTATCCCAAAGATAGGCCTATTCTACTTCAGAATTTCAATGGGGTGCTTTTCAAAAACAACCAGGAGAAGAAGTCTGGGTTCTTAGGTGTTGGGCCAAACTGCTAGACTGGCTTTCCATATTCTGAGCACTCAAAAGGTTTCTCCCTTGTGTGGATATTTTGATGTTGTTGAAAAGTGCCCCTCTGACTGAATAACTTTCCACATTCCAAAGCAAAAATAAGGGTTTTCCCCAGTATTCCTTGATGTTGTTGAAGAGCACCACTCTGATTGAATTTGTTTTCACTCTCAGATCATTCAAAAACTCTCTCCTTTGTGTGAGTCGTTTTATGCCGTTGAAGATTGCCATTATATCTGAATGTCTTTCCGCACACTGAGCATTCAAAAGGTCTCTCGTTTGTGTGAGTTCTTTGATGCTGTTGCAGATTGCCATTATGTCCGAATGTCTTTCCACACAGTGAGCATTCAAAAGGTCTCTCGTTTGTGTGAGTTCTTTGATGCTGTTGAAGATTGCCATTATATCTGAATGTCTTTCCACACACTGAGCATTCAAAAGGTTTCTCATTTGTGTGAGTTCTTTGATGCTGTTGAAGATGGCTTCTCTGACTGAATCTCTTTCCACACTCTGGGCATTCAAAAGGTCTGTCATTTGTGTGAATTCTTTGATGCCGTTGAAGATTGACACTATGATTGAATCTCTTTCCACACTCTGGGCATTCAAAAGGTCTGTCATTTGTGTGAGTTCTTTCATGCAGTTGAAGATGCCTACTCTGACTGAATCTTTTCCCACACTCTGAGCATTCAAAAGGTCTCTCCTTTGTGTGAGTTCTCTGATGGTGTTGAAGTGTCCTACTCCGACTGAATCTCTTCCCACACTCTGAGCATTCAAAAGGTCTCTCATTTGTGTGAGTTCTTTGATGCTGTTGAAGATTGCTGCTGTGACTGAATCTCTTTCCACACACTGAGCATTCAAAAGGTCTCTCATCTGTGTGAGTTCTTTTATGCCGTTGAAGATTGCTGCTGCGACTGAATCTTTTTCCACACTCTGAGCATTCAAAAGGTTTCTCCCCTGTGTGAGTTCTTTTATGCTGTTGAAGATGGTTACTCCGACTGAATCTCTTTCCACACTCTGTGCATTCAAAAGGTTTCTCCCCTGTGTGAGTTCTTTTATGCTGTTGAAGATGGTTACTCCGACTGAATCTCTTTCCACACTCTATGCATTCAAAAGGTTTGTCTGCTGTGTGGGTTCTTTGGTGCACAAGGAGCTTTGATCTGCAGCTGAAGAAATTTCCGCACTGAAAGCATTGTTGCGCTCTCATTATGCTGTGTTTTGGAATATGTACATTACTCTTTTTTCTACTACCAGAAAAGCCCCATTTGCTCTCCAAGCAGATTAATACCTTTTTTCCTGAATGAGTACTTTGGTGTTGAAAAAAATCTGATTTTTGTGACAAGCTCTTGCCACACTCTGAGGAACTATAAGGTTTCTCTCTTTGATGTTTTCTTTGATGCCTCAGGAGCTTTGCTCTGCTAAGGAAAGTCATGTCACACTCCAAACATTGATGAGTCTTCTTTCCACTGTGTATTTGCAAATGGATTTCATATTGACTGTGAGTTGAGAAGTTCATTCTACACTCCAGGCACTGATATGTTTCCTCTACTGTGTGGATTACTTTATGGCAATCCCATCCTTGGTCAGGAATAGATTCATCCCTCTTCTCAGCCATGTGACTTCCTGTCTGCTTTTCTGGTTTGCCTTGATTCCAGAACGTTCCTTTCAAATCTCCATTCTTCTCTTTCTCTGGCAATAGCTCGTGCACTTGGTCATTGCCTTCAGTCCACTGCTCATCCCATGCTGGAATAAAAAAGAGAGATCCTGTTAGCACCCACATAAGGAAATTGATCTTCCCTTAAAGTTCCATCCACAGACTTGTGGCTTTTTCCCTGCTGTCCATTAAAGTGTACATTAATAAACAATTTAAAAGGCCATGAAAACCTGCTGCATCAGAACGGCTTGGTTTGAAAATGATTTATAAGCTTCCTCATCAGCGTGAATTATTAGATGTGAAGGGCTGATTTCTGACTGAAGTCTTTCTGTGTGTCTGGGGGCGGCCGGAACGCTCCTCCCCGGACTTGACGGGCCGTCCATTCCACTCTGGGACGAGCCGATGGCTGGGGGACGCCCCCGTCTCCCCAGAGACGGGAGAGAAGCGGCCGGGCTGGGGGCGAGACGCAGGCCCAAGCATGGCCCAGCTGGCTGGAATCGGGCCGAGAGTGAGGCTCAGGGGCGGGGCAGGGAGAGCCCCAGAAGGCCACGGGGGATATATAAGGTGGGGCGAGGCGGGCACGCGAGGGTCCGTGCAGAAGGGAGGGAGTGGGGACCTTGGCGGATTGACGTAGCAGAATGGGGCGAGTGGAACAGAAAGAGACGGAGAGGGGGAAAAGGCCGAGGGAGAGAGGAGGAGGGCAGAGGGAAAGGTGCCAGTGGAAGGAGGGGGAACAGAGATGGAAGTTGAAAGGAGGAAAGCAGTGGGGAGAGAAGGAGGGCAGCAGGGAGAGAGTGACGCTGAGAGGAGGAAGGCAGGGAAGAGAGGAGAAGAGCTGAATGGGAAAGGAGAAGGTGAAAGGGGGAAAGGCAGAGGAGGAGAAGGGCGGGGCAGGCAGGTAGAAAGAGAAGCCTGACATAGGGAAAGCCTGGAATAAGGGAGCACCCTGTCAGCACCCTGTGGCTCAAGTCGCTGACATTTGCTCGCCCCCCTAAGACCGGGGCCGCAGACGGGGAGCCAAACAACCCGGAAAGGGACAGTGGGACGGATTACCAGCCACAGCCACAGGCGAGGGAGGGGGAATGCCACGCTGTACTTCATGCAATCGTACAGTTTCCCTCCAGGTGGAATTTGCCTCTCGAAAATAAGACTGGTGTTCTTACTGGAGGTCTTTCCAAAGGCCACATTTTCATGTTCATTTTGCCTGGAGAGGATTCTCTGGTTAACATGGACGCCCTCAATTTTTTCTGTTGCTTTGTGGACTGGAACTTCACAAAAGCCTCCTCCTTGGGACAGAATAGGGTTATCCCTTCTCTGGTCTGCATGATTTCCCTCCTGACTCTGTGGCCTGTCTCCATCCTCAAAGTTTCTTCTGGAATCTTGATCCTTGGCTTTTTCCACAGAGAATCCCTGGAATCCTTCATCAAGTTCCTCTACTACTTCTGCTGGAAGAAAGAAAAAGGTCCAATCAGCATTAGGCAAGAAGTCAACCCACCAATCAGGGACTGCTCATTAATGGGCGAATGTTTCCTTTATCAGAACGTCTTTCCTCACACCTGAGCTGCTGGTCACACTCTGGGATAGAGGGCAAAGTGGCAAGGAATCTTTCTCAACCCTAATGAGCCTCAAAGTAGCTTACAAATAACATTCCTTTCCCTCCCCTCAACAGGCAGCTTGTGAGGTAGGTGGGGCTCGGAGTGTTCTGAGAGAACTGCGACTGGGCCAAGCTCATGTGAAGAAGTCTGGGATTAGACCCTTTTCTCCACTCTCAGACCACAGTCAGAGGGCATCACCCTAATCCCACACGGAGGATAAGTGTTTTCTAATCCCACATGGAGGATAAGTGGTTGTCCACTGAAAAATTAGGACATGGCTCCTTTCAGAGTTTTCCTGAGGGCCTCTGAGTCCCCCACTGGCCTCCGGCCAGGACACACTCTCTGGCTTGGGTGATGGACACAACACTGCCCTCAGTTGTCCTGGGCAAACCAGACGATTTGGGTCGCTCTACTTGGCCATGCTGAATACTGCTTTCGCTGTTGTCTCGCCACTTTGAGGCCCCCAACAGGGAGCAAGCAATGGAACAGGCCTCAACACAGCATATTTCTGTTCAAGATTTTGATTCATGCCTCATCCCAAAGGTAGAAATGTGTACCTATGAAAGTTCCTTACCCAGAGAGGCCACGCTCTCGTAGTTCTCCAGCATGACGCTCTTGTAGAGAGCTCTTTGGTCTGGATCCAGTAATCCCCATTCTGCCTCTCCGAAATACACGGCCACCTCCCCAAAGGAAACCAGAGACTGGAAGAAAAAGTAGATTCCCTCGTCAGCGTTCATATTAGGCAGAGACAAGATGCTGAAAGGGGGACTCTGGGAGGCTGCATTATGGAGAGCTCAGATTATGTATCAGGAGTGGCTTTTACAGCCTTTTGCCCCTCAACACCAATGGCAGGAGAAAAGCTTGCCTGGGAAAGGGAGGGGGAACCTGGCTGTCCTCTGCTCATCTCTCTTACCTGGGCCGGAGGTGCAGCAGCTGTTTTTACACCTCCACAAAGAGAAGGGATCAACACTCTCTCTTCACTGCCTGTGAGGGACAGAAAAATGGGGGGGGGGGGGTATTAGCTTCCACTTCCTATTCTGTTTGCTGCATTAATCACGCTTCATGCACCCCTGTTCCCAGGGCTGTGAAACCTTTCACTATGTACACACAAAAAGACCTGTGCAACTTTCTGGTAAGTTGTAAGAGTGGCTCTCCTTATTCACGAGACTGAAGCGCTTGGGTGAAATTTTTCTGCTTTTTCTTCTGAGCCACCTTGAGTTACTCTCATTTGAAAAGGAGCAATGTGAATATTGTAACCCTTGTGTGGAACTGCTTCCTTGAATTTGTCTCATCCTCTTTTATGGGCATCACAACTGCTGAAGAATGAGCGTCACAAGTTGTGTGAGGGAGCATTTCACTTTTTCCTGACCAGAACTCTCTACCCATCAAATTCACTGGGAGTTCCAATCCCGTCCTGGAACAAGGAGTCCTTACCGTGTGAGAGGGCATTTTGGGCACGTTCCTGGTCATGGGCAGGCTGCCCTTCCTCCAGCGGAGATCTTTCCCTCTCAGAGAACTTCGTTTTCAACTTCACGGATGGACCCTGAAGGAACAGCGAGGGAGACAGGTAAGAGACGGAATGGAAGACACCACCCCCCCCCCCCCCCCCCCCCCCCAAAGGCCCCCCCCCCCAACCCCCCCCCCCCCCCTTGACGCCCCCCCCCCCCCCCCCCCCGGGGCCCCCCCCCCCCCCGGGCCCCCCGGCGCCCCCCCCCCCCCCCCCCCCCCCCCCGGGGGGCCCCTTCCCCCCCCAACCCCCCCGCCGCCCCCCCCCCCCCCCCCCCCCCCCCGGCGGGCGGCCCCCACCCCCCCCCCCCCCCCTCCCCCCCCCCCCCCCCCCCCCCCCCCCCCCCACCTCCCCCCCCCCCCCCCCCCCCCCCCCCCCTCCCCCTCTCCCCCCCCCCGCCCCCCACCCCCCCCCCCACTCCCCCCCTCCCCCACGCTCCCCCGCCCCCACCCCCCCCCCCCCCCACCCCCCCCCCCCCCCACCCCCCCCCCCCCCCACCCCCCCCCCCCCCCACCCCCCCCCCCCCCCACCCCCCCCCCCCCCCACCCCCCCCCCCCCCCACCCCCCCCCCCCCCCACCCCCCCCCCCCCCCACCCCCCCCCCCCCCCACCCCCCCCCCCCCCCACCCCCCCCCCCCCCCACCCCCCCCCCCCCCCACCCCCCCCCCCCCCCACCCCCCCCCCCCCCCACCCCCCCCCCCCCCCACCCCCCCCCCCCCCCACCCCCCCCCCCCCCCACCCCCCCCCCCCCCCACCCCCCCCCCCCCCCACCCCCCCCCCCCCCCACCCCCCCCCCCCCCCACCCCCCCCCCCCCCCACCCCCCCCCCCCCCCACCCCCCCCCCCCCCCACCCCCCCCCCCCCCCACCCCCCCCCCCCCCCACCCCCCCCCCCCCCCACCCCCCCCCCCCCCCACCCCCCCCCCCCCCCACCCCCCCCCCCCCCCACCCCCCCCCCCCCCCACCCCCCCCCCCCCCCACCCCCCCCCCCCCCCACCCCCCCCCCCCCCCACCCCCCCCCCCCCCCACCCCCCCCCCCCCCCACCCCCCCCCCCCCCCACCCCCCCCCCCCCCCACCCCCCCCCCCCCCCACCCCCCCCCCCCCCCACCCCCCCCCCCCCCCACCCCCCCCCCCCCCCACCCCCCCCCCCCCCCACCCCCCCCCCCCCCCACCCCCCCCCCCCCCCACCCCCCCCCCCCCCCACCCCCCCCCCCCCCCACCCCCCCCCCCCCCCACCCCCCCCCCCCCCCACCCCCCCCCCCCCCCACCCCCCCCCCCCCCCACCCCCCCCCCCCCCCACCCCCCCCCCCCCCCACCCCCCCCCCCCCCCACCCCCCCCCCCCCCCACCCCCCCCCCCCCCCACCCCCCCCCCCCCCCACCCCCCCCCCCCCCCACCCCCCCCCCCCCCCACCCCCCCCCCCCCCCACCCCCCCCCCCCCCCACCCCCCCCCCCCCCCACCCCCCCCCCCCCCCACCCCCCCCCCCCCCCACCCCCCCCCCCCCCCACCCCCCCCCCCCCCCACCCCCCCCCCCCCCCACCCCCCCCCCCCCCCACCCCCCCCCCCCCCCACCCCCCCCCCCCCCCACCCCCCCCCCCCCCCACCCCCCCCCCCCCCCACCCCCCCCCCCCCCCACCCCCCCCCCCCCCCACCCCCCCCCCCCCCCACCCCCCCCCCCCCCCACCCCCCCCCCCCCCCACCCCCCCCCCCCCCCACCCCCCCCCCCCCCCACCCCCCCCCCCCCCCACCCCCCCCCCCCCCCACCCCCCCCCCCCCCCACCCCCCCCCCCCCCCACCCCCCCCCCCCCCCACCCCCCCCCCCCCCCACCCCCCCCCCCCCCCACCCCCCCCCCCCCCCACCCCCCCCCCCCCCCACCCCCCCCCCCCCCCACCCCCCCCCCCCCCCACCCCCCCCCCCCCCCACCCCCCCCCCCCCCCACCCCCCCCCCCCCCCACCCCCCCCCCCCCCCACCCCCCCCCCCCCCCACCCCCCCCCCCCCCCACCCCCCCCCCCCCCCACCCCCCCCCCCCCCCACCCCCCCCCCCCCCCACCCCCCCCCCCCCCCACCCCCCCCCCCCCCCACCCCCCCCCCCCCCCACCCCCCCCCCCCCCCACCCCCCCCCCCCCCCACCCCCCCCCCCCCCCACCCCCCCCCCCCCCCACCCCCCCCCCCCCCCACCCCCCCCCCCCCCCACCCCCCCCCCCCCCCACCCCCCCCCCCCCCCACCCCCCCCCCCCCCCACCCCCCCCCCCCCCCACCCCCCCCCCCCCCCACCCCCCCCCCCCCCCACCCCCCCCCCCCCCCACCCCCCCCCCCCCCCACCCCCCCCCCCCCCCACCCCCCCCCCCCCCCACCCCCCCCCCCCCCCACCCCCCCCCCCCCCCACCCCCCCCCCCCCCCACCCCCCCCCCCCCCCACCCCCCCCCCCCCCCACCCCCCCCCCCCCCCACCCCCCCCCCCCCCCACCCCCCCCCCCCCCCACCCCCCCCCCCCCCCACCCCCCCCCCCCCCCACCCCCCCCCCCCCCCACCCCCCCCCCCCCCCACCCCCCCCCCCCCCCACCCCCCCCCCCCCCCACCCCCCCCCCCCCCCACCCCCCCCCCCCCCCACCCCCCCCCCCCCCCACCCCCCCCCCCCCCCACCCCCCCCCCCCCCCACCCCCCCCCCCCCCCACCCCCCCCCCCCCCCACCCCCCCCCCCCCCCACCCCCCCCCCCCCCCACCCCCCCCCCCCCCCACCCCCCCCCCCCCCCACCCCCCCCCCCCCCCACCCCCCCCCCCCCCCACCCCCCCCCCCCCCCACCCCCCCCCCCCCCCACCCCCCCCCCCCCCCACCCCCCCCCCCCCCCACCCCCCCCCCCCCCCACCCCCCCCCCCCCCCACCCCCCCCCCCCCCCACCCCCCCCCCCCCCCACCCCCCCCCCCCCCCACCCCCCCCCCCCCCCACCCCCCCCCCCCCCCACCCCCCCCCCCCCCCACCCCCCCCCCCCCCCACCCCCCCCCCCCCCCACCCCCCCCCCCCCCCACCCCCCCCCCCCCCCACCCCCCCCCCCCCCCACCCCCCCCCCCCCCCACCCCCCCCCCCCCCCACCCCCCCCCCCCCCCACCCCCCCCCCCCCCCACCCCCCCCCCCCCCCACCCCCCCCCCCCCCCACCCCCCCCCCCCCCCACCCCCCCCCCCCCCCACCCCCCCCCCCCCCCACCCCCCCCCCCCCCCACCCCCCCCCCCCCCCACCCCCCCCCCCCCCCACCCCCCCCCCCCCCCACCCCCCCCCCCCCCCACCCCCCCCCCCCCCCACCCCCCCCCCCCCCCACCCCCCCCCCCCCCCACCCCCCCCCCCCCCCACCCCCCCCCCCCCCCACCCCCCCCCCCCCCCACCCCCCCCCCCCCCCACCCCCCCCCCCCCCCACCCCCCCCCCCCCCCACCCCCCCCCCCCCCCACCCCCCCCCCCCCCCACCCCCCCCCCCCCCCACCCCCCCCCCCCCCCACCCCCCCCCCCCCCCACCCCCCCCCCCCCCCACCCCCCCCCCCCCCCACCCCCCCCCCCCCCCACCCCCCCCCCCCCCCACCCCCCCCCCCCCCCACCCCCCCCCCCCCCCACCCCCCCCCCCCCCCACCCCCCCCCCCCCCCACCCCCCCCCCCCCCCACCCCCCCCCCCCCCCACCCCCCCCCCCCCCCACCCCCCCCCCCCCCCACCCCCCCCCCCCCCCACCCCCCCCCCCCCCCACCCCCCCCCCCCCCCACCCCCCCCCCCCCCCACCCCCCCCCCCCCCCACCCCCCCCCCCCCCCACCCCCCCCCCCCCCCACCCCCCCCCCCCCCCACCCCCCCCCCCCCCCACCCCCCCCCCCCCCCACCCCCCCCCCCCCCCACCCCCCCCCCCCCCCACCCCCCCCCCCCCCCACCCCCCCCCCCCCCCACCCCCCCCCCCCCCCACCCCCCCCCCCCCCCACCCCCCCCCCCCCCCACCCCCCCCCCCCCCCACCCCCCCCCCCCCCCACCCCCCCCCCCCCCCACCCCCCCCCCCCCCCACCCCCCCCCCCCCCCACCCCCCCCCCCCCCCACCCCCCCCCCCCCCCACCCCCCCCCCCCCCCACCCCCCCCCCCCCCCACCCCCCCCCCCCCCCACCCCCCCCCCCCCCCACCCCCCCCCCCCCCCACCCCCCCCCCCCCCCACCCCCCCCCCCCCCCACCCCCCCCCCCCCCCACCCCCCCCCCCCCCCACCCCCCCCCCCCCCCACCCCCCCCCCCCCCCACCCCCCCCCCCCCCCACCCCCCCCCCCCCCCACCCCCCCCCCCCCCCACCCCCCCCCCCCCCCACCCCCCCCCCCCCCCACCCCCCCCCCCCCCCACCCCCCCCCCCCCCCACCCCCCCCCCCCCCCACCCCCCCCCCCCCCCACCCCCCCCCCCCCCCACCCCCCCCCCCCCCCACCCCCCCCCCCCCCCACCCCCCCCCCCCCCCACCCCCCCCCCCCCCCACCCCCCCCCCCCCCCACCCCCCCCCCCCCCCACCCCCCCCCCCCCCCACCCCCCCCCCCCCCCACCCCCCCCCCCCCCCACCCCCCCCCCCCCCCACCCCCCCCCCCCCCCACCCCCCCCCCCCCCCACCCCCCCCCCCCCCCACCCCCCCCCCCCCCCACCCCCCCCCCCCCCCACCCCCCCCCCCCCCCACCCCCCCCCCCCCCCACCCCCCCCCCCCCCCACCCCCCCCCCCCCCCACCCCCCCCCCCCCCCACCCCCCCCCCCCCCCACCCCCCCCCCCCCCCACCCCCCCCCCCCCCCACCCCCCCCCCCCCCCACCCCCCCCCCCCCCCACCCCCCCCCCCCCCCACCCCCCCCCCCCCCCACCCCCCCCCCCCCCCACCCCCCCCCCCCCCCACCCCCCCCCCCCCCCACCCCCCCCCCCCCCCACCCCCCCCCCCCCCCACCCCCCCCCCCCCCCACCCCCCCCCCCCCCCACCCCCCCCCCCCCCCACCCCCCCCCCCCCCCACCCCCCCCCCCCCCCACCCCCCCCCCCCCCCACCCCCCCCCCCCCCCACCCCCCCCCCCCCCCACCCCCCCCCCCCCCCACCCCCCCCCCCCCCCACCCCCCCCCCCCCCCACCCCCCCCCCCCCCCACCCCCCCCCCCCCCCACCCCCCCCCCCCCCCACCCCCCCCCCCCCCCACCCCCCCCCCCCCCCACCCCCCCCCCCCCCCACCCCCCCCCCCCCCCACCCCCCCCCCCCCCCACCCCCCCCCCCCCCCACCCCCCCCCCCCCCCACCCCCCCCCCCCCCCACCCCCCCCCCCCCCCACCCCCCCCCCCCCCCACCCCCCCCCCCCCCCACCCCCCCCCCCCCCCACCCCCCCCCCCCCCCACCCCCCCCCCCCCCCACCCCCCCCCCCCCCCACCCCCCCCCCCCCCCACCCCCCCCCCCCCCCACCCCCCCCCCCCCCCACCCCCCCCCCCCCCCACCCCCCCCCCCCCCCACCCCCCCCCCCCCCCACCCCCCCCCCCCCCCACCCCCCCCCCCCCCCACCCCCCCCCCCCCCCACCCCCCCCCCCCCCCACCCCCCCCCCCCCCCACCCCCCCCCCCCCCCACCCCCCCCCCCCCCCACCCCCCCCCCCCCCCACCCCCCCCCCCCCCCACCCCCCCCCCCCCCCACCCCCCCCCCCCCCCACCCCCCCCCCCCCCCACCCCCCCCCCCCCCCACCCCCCCCCCCCCCCACCCCCCCCCCCCCCCACCCCCCCCCCCCCCCACCCCCCCCCCCCCCCACCCCCCCCCCCCCCCACCCCCCCCCCCCCCCACCCCCCCCCCCCCCCACCCCCCCCCCCCCCCACCCCCCCCCCCCCCCACCCCCCCCCCCCCCCACCCCCCCCCCCCCCCACCCCCCCCCCCCCCCACCCCCCCCCCCCCCCACCCCCCCCCCCCCCCACCCCCCCCCCCCCCCACCCCCCCCCCCCCCCACCCCCCCCCCCCCCCACCCCCCCCCCCCCCCACCCCCCCCCCCCCCCACCCCCCCCCCCCCCCACCCCCCCCCCCCCCCACCCCCCCCCCCCCCCACCCCCCCCCCCCCCCACCCCCCCCCCCCCCCACCCCCCCCCCCCCCCACCCCCCCCCCCCCCCACCCCCCCCCCCCCCCACCCCCCCCCCCCCCCACCCCCCCCCCCCCCCACCCCCCCCCCCCCCCACCCCCCCCCCCCCCCACCCCCCCCCCCCCCCACCCCCCCCCCCCCCCACCCCCCCCCCCCCCCACCCCCCCCCCCCCCCACCCCCCCCCCCCCCCACCCCCCCCCCCCCCCACCCCCCCCCCCCCCCACCCCCCCCCCCCCCCACCCCCCCCCCCCCCCACCCCCCCCCCCCCCCACCCCCCCCCCCCCCCACCCCCCCCCCCCCCCACCCCCCCCCCCCCCCACCCCCCCCCCCCCCCACCCCCCCCCCCCCCCACCCCCCCCCCCCCCCACCCCCCCCCCCCCCCACCCCCCCCCCCCCCCACCCCCCCCCCCCCCCACCCCCCCCCCCCCCCACCCCCCCCCCCCCCCACCCCCCCCCCCCCCCACCCCCCCCCCCCCCCACCCCCCCCCCCCCCCACCCCCCCCCCCCCCCACCCCCCCCCCCCCCCACCCCCCCCCCCCCCCACCCCCCCCCCCCCCCACCCCCCCCCCCCCCCACCCCCCCCCCCCCCCACCCCCCCCCCCCCCCACCCCCCCCCCCCCCCACCCCCCCCCCCCCCCACCCCCCCCCCCCCCCACCCCCCCCCCCCCCCACCCCCCCCCCCCCCCACCCCCCCCCCCCCCCACCCCCCCCCCCCCCCACCCCCCCCCCCCCCCACCCCCCCCCCCCCCCACCCCCCCCCCCCCCCACCCCCCCCCCCCCCCACCCCCCCCCCCCCCCACCCCCCCCCCCCCCCACCCCCCCCCCCCCCCACCCCCCCCCCCCCCCACCCCCCCCCCCCCCCACCCCCCCCCCCCCCCACCCCCCCCCCCCCCCACCCCCCCCCCCCCCCACCCCCCCCCCCCCCCACCCCCCCCCCCCCCCACCCCCCCCCCCCCCCACCCCCCCCCCCCCCCACCCCCCCCCCCCCCCACCCCCCCCCCCCCCCACCCCCCCCCCCCCCCACCCCCCCCCCCCCCCACCCCCCCCCCCCCCCACCCCCCCCCCCCCCCACCCCCCCCCCCCCCCACCCCCCCCCCCCCCCACCCCCCCCCCCCCCCACCCCCCCCCCCCCCCACCCCCCCCCCCCCCCACCCCCCCCCCCCCCCACCCCCCCCCCCCCCCACCCCCCCCCCCCCCCACCCCCCCCCCCCCCCACCCCCCCCCCCCCCCACCCCCCCCCCCCCCCACCCCCCCCCCCCCCCACCCCCCCCCCCCCCCACCCCCCCCCCCCCCCACCCCCCCCCCCCCCCACCCCCCCCCCCCCCCACCCCCCCCCCCCCCCACCCCCCCCCCCCCCCACCCCCCCCCCCCCCCACCCCCCCCCCCCCCCACCCCCCCCCCCCCCCACCCCCCCCCCCCCCCACCCCCCCCCCCCCCCACCCCCCCCCCCCCCCACCCCCCCCCCCCCCCACCCCCCCCCCCCCCCACCCCCCCCCCCCCCCACCCCCCCCCCCCCCCACCCCCCCCCCCCCCCACCCCCCCCCCCCCCCACCCCCCCCCCCCCCCACCCCCCCCCCCCCCCACCCCCCCCCCCCCCCACCCCCCCCCCCCCCCACCCCCCCCCCCCCCCACCCCCCCCCCCCCCCACCCCCCCCCCCCCCCACCCCCCCCCCCCCCCACCCCCCCCCCCCCCCACCCCCCCCCCCCCCCACCCCCCCCCCCCCCCACCCCCCCCCCCCCCCACCCCCCCCCCCCCCCACCCCCCCCCCCCCCCACCCCCCCCCCCCCCCACCCCCCCCCCCCCCCACCCCCCCCCCCCCCCACCCCCCCCCCCCCCCACCCCCCCCCCCCCCCACCCCCCCCCCCCCCCACCCCCCCCCCCCCCCACCCCCCCCCCCCCCCACCCCCCCCCCCCCCCACCCCCCCCCCCCCCCACCCCCCCCCCCCCCCACCCCCCCCCCCCCCCACCCCCCCCCCCCCCCACCCCCCCCCCCCCCCACCCCCCCCCCCCCCCACCCCCCCCCCCCCCCACCCCCCCCCCCCCCCACCCCCCCCCCCCCCCACCCCCCCCCCCCCCCACCCCCCCCCCCCCCCACCCCCCCCCCCCCCCACCCCCCCCCCCCCCCACCCCCCCCCCCCCCCACCCCCCCCCCCCCCCACCCCCCCCCCCCCCCACCCCCCCCCCCCCCCACCCCCCCCCCCCCCCACCCCCCCCCCCCCCCACCCCCCCCCCCCCCCACCCCCCCCCCCCCCCACCCCCCCCCCCCCCCACCCCCCCCCCCCCCCACCCCCCCCCCCCCCCACCCCCCCCCCCCCCCACCCCCCCCCCCCCCCACCCCCCCCCCCCCCCACCCCCCCCCCCCCCCACCCCCCCCCCCCCCCACCCCCCCCCCCCCCCACCCCCCCCCCCCCCCACCCCCCCCCCCCCCCACCCCCCCCCCCCCCCACCCCCCCCCCCCCCCACCCCCCCCCCCCCCCACCCCCCCCCCCCCCCACCCCCCCCCCCCCCCACCCCCCCCCCCCCCCACCCCCCCCCCCCCCCACCCCCCCCCCCCCCCACCCCCCCCCCCCCCCACCCCCCCCCCCCCCCACCCCCCCCCCCCCCCACCCCCCCCCCCCCCCACCCCCCCCCCCCCCCACCCCCCCCCCCCCCCACCCCCCCCCCCCCCCACCCCCCCCCCCCCCCACCCCCCCCCCCCCCCACCCCCCCCCCCCCCCACCCCCCCCCCCCCCCACCCCCCCCCCCCCCCACCCCCCCCCCCCCCCACCCCCCCCCCCCCCCACCCCCCCCCCCCCCCACCCCCCCCCCCCCCCACCCCCCCCCCCCCCCACCCCCCCCCCCCCCCACCCCCCCCCCCCCCCACCCCCCCCCCCCCCCACCCCCCCCCCCCCCCACCCCCCCCCCCCCCCACCCCCCCCCCCCCCCACCCCCCCCCCCCCCCACCCCCCCCCCCCCCCACCCCCCCCCCCCCCCACCCCCCCCCCCCCCCACCCCCCCCCCCCCCCACCCCCCCCCCCCCCCACCCCCCCCCCCCCCCACCCCCCCCCCCCCCCACCCCCCCCCCCCCCCACCCCCCCCCCCCCCCACCCCCCCCCCCCCCCACCCCCCCCCCCCCCCACCCCCCCCCCCCCCCACCCCCCCCCCCCCCCACCCCCCCCCCCCCCCACCCCCCCCCCCCCCCACCCCCCCCCCCCCCCACCCCCCCCCCCCCCCACCCCCCCCCCCCCCCACCCCCCCCCCCCCCCACCCCCCCCCCCCCCCACCCCCCCCCCCCCCCACCCCCCCCCCCCCCCACCCCCCCCCCCCCCCACCCCCCCCCCCCCCCACCCCCCCCCCCCCCCACCCCCCCCCCCCCCCACCCCCCCCCCCCCCCACCCCCCCCCCCCCCCACCCCCCCCCCCCCCCACCCCCCCCCCCCCCCACCCCCCCCCCCCCCCACCCCCCCCCCCCCCCACCCCCCCCCCCCCCCACCCCCCCCCCCCCCCACCCCCCCCCCCCCCCACCCCCCCCCCCCCCCACCCCCCCCCCCCCCCACCCCCCCCCCCCCCCACCCCCCCCCCCCCCCACCCCCCCCCCCCCCCACCCCCCCCCCCCCCCACCCCCCCCCCCCCCCACCCCCCCCCCCCCCCACCCCCCCCCCCCCCCACCCCCCCCCCCCCCCACCCCCCCCCCCCCCCACCCCCCCCCCCCCCCACCCCCCCCCCCCCCCACCCCCCCCCCCCCCCACCCCCCCCCCCCCCCACCCCCCCCCCCCCCCACCCCCCCCCCCCCCCACCCCCCCCCCCCCCCACCCCCCCCCCCCCCCACCCCCCCCCCCCCCCACCCCCCCCCCCCCCCACCCCCCCCCCCCCCCACCCCCCCCCCCCCCCACCCCCCCCCCCCCCCACCCCCCCCCCCCCCCACCCCCCCCCCCCCCCACCCCCCCCCCCCCCCACCCCCCCCCCCCCCCACCCCCCCCCCCCCCCACCCCCCCCCCCCCCCACCCCCCCCCCCCCCCACCCCCCCCCCCCCCCACCCCCCCCCCCCCCCACCCCCCCCCCCCCCCACCCCCCCCCCCCCCCACCCCCCCCCCCCCCCACCCCCCCCCCCCCCCACCCCCCCCCCCCCCCACCCCCCCCCCCCCCCACCCCCCCCCCCCCCCACCCCCCCCCCCCCCCACCCCCCCCCCCCCCCACCCCCCCCCCCCCCCACCCCCCCCCCCCCCCACCCCCCCCCCCCCCCACCCCCCCCCCCCCCCACCCCCCCCCCCCCCCACCCCCCCCCCCCCCCACCCCCCCCCCCCCCCACCCCCCCCCCCCCCCACCCCCCCCCCCCCCCACCCCCCCCCCCCCCCACCCCCCCCCCCCCCCACCCCCCCCCCCCCCCACCCCCCCCCCCCCCCACCCCCCCCCCCCCCCACCCCCCCCCCCCCCCACCCCCCCCCCCCCCCACCCCCCCCCCCCCCCACCCCCCCCCCCCCCCACCCCCCCCCCCCCCCACCCCCCCCCCCCCCCACCCCCCCCCCCCCCCACCCCCCCCCCCCCCCACCCCCCCCCCCCCCCACCCCCCCCCCCCCCCACCCCCCCCCCCCCCCACCCCCCCCCCCCCCCACCCCCCCCCCCCCCCACCCCCCCCCCCCCCCACCCCCCCCCCCCCCCACCCCCCCCCCCCCCCACCCCCCCCCCCCCCCACCCCCCCCCCCCCCCACCCCCCCCCCCCCCCACCCCCCCCCCCCCCCACCCCCCCCCCCCCCCACCCCCCCCCCCCCCCACCCCCCCCCCCCCCCACCCCCCCCCCCCCCCACCCCCCCCCCCCCCCACCCCCCCCCCCCCCCACCCCCCCCCCCCCCCACCCCCCCCCCCCCCCACCCCCCCCCCCCCCCACCCCCCCCCCCCCCCACCCCCCCCCCCCCCCACCCCCCCCCCCCCCCACCCCCCCCCCCCCCCACCCCCCCCCCCCCCCACCCCCCCCCCCCCCCACCCCCCCCCCCCCCCACCCCCCCCCCCCCCCACCCCCCCCCCCCCCCACCCCCCCCCCCCCCCACCCCCCCCCCCCCCCACCCCCCCCCCCCCCCACCCCCCCCCCCCCCCACCCCCCCCCCCCCCCACCCCCCCCCCCCCCCACCCCCCCCCCCCCCCACCCCCCCCCCCCCCCACCCCCCCCCCCCCCCACCCCCCCCCCCCCCCACCCCCCCCCCCCCCCACCCCCCCCCCCCCCCACCCCCCCCCCCCCCCACCCCCCCCCCCCCCCACCCCCCCCCCCCCCCACCCCCCCCCCCCCCCACCCCCCCCCCCCCCCACCCCCCCCCCCCCCCACCCCCCCCCCCCCCCACCCCCCCCCCCCCCCACCCCCCCCCCCCCCCACCCCCCCCCCCCCCCACCCCCCCCCCCCCCCACCCCCCCCCCCCCCCACCCCCCCCCCCCCCCACCCCCCCCCCCCCCCACCCCCCCCCCCCCCCACCCCCCCCCCCCCCCACCCCCCCCCCCCCCCACCCCCCCCCCCCCCCACCCCCCCCCCCCCCCACCCCCCCCCCCCCCCACCCCCCCCCCCCCCCACCCCCCCCCCCCCCCACCCCCCCCCCCCCCCACCCCCCCCCCCCCCCACCCCCCCCCCCCCCCACCCCCCCCCCCCCCCACCCCCCCCCCCCCCCACCCCCCCCCCCCCCCACCCCCCCCCCCCCCCACCCCCCCCCCCCCCCACCCCCCCCCCCCCCCACCCCCCCCCCCCCCCACCCCCCCCCCCCCCCACCCCCCCCCCCCCCCACCCCCCCCCCCCCCCACCCCCCCCCCCCCCCACCCCCCCCCCCCCCCACCCCCCCCCCCCCCCACCCCCCCCCCCCCCCACCCCCCCCCCCCCCCACCCCCCCCCCCCCCCACCCCCCCCCCCCCCCACCCCCCCCCCCCCCCACCCCCCCCCCCCCCCACCCCCCCCCCCCCCCACCCCCCCCCCCCCCCACCCCCCCCCCCCCCCACCCCCCCCCCCCCCCACCCCCCCCCCCCCCCACCCCCCCCCCCCCCCACCCCCCCCCCCCCCCACCCCCCCCCCCCCCCACCCCCCCCCCCCCCCACCCCCCCCCCCCCCCACCCCCCCCCCCCCCCACCCCCCCCCCCCCCCACCCCCCCCCCCCCCCACCCCCCCCCCCCCCCACCCCCCCCCCCCCCCACCCCCCCCCCCCCCCACCCCCCCCCCCCCCCACCCCCCCCCCCCCCCACCCCCCCCCCCCCCCACCCCCCCCCCCCCCCACCCCCCCCCCCCCCCACCCCCCCCCCCCCCCACCCCCCCCCCCCCCCACCCCCCCCCCCCCCCACCCCCCCCCCCCCCCACCCCCCCCCCCCCCCACCCCCCCCCCCCCCCACCCCCCCCCCCCCCCACCCCCCCCCCCCCCCACCCCCCCCCCCCCCCACCCCCCCCCCCCCCCACCCCCCCCCCCCCCCACCCCCCCCCCCCCCCACCCCCCCCCCCCCCCACCCCCCCCCCCCCCCACCCCCCCCCCCCCCCACCCCCCCCCCCCCCCACCCCCCCCCCCCCCCACCCCCCCCCCCCCCCACCCCCCCCCCCCCCCACCCCCCCCCCCCCCCACCCCCCCCCCCCCCCACCCCCCCCCCCCCCCACCCCCCCCCCCCCCCACCCCCCCCCCCCCCCACCCCCCCCCCCCCCCACCCCCCCCCCCCCCCACCCCCCCCCCCCCCCACCCCCCCCCCCCCCCACCCCCCCCCCCCCCCACCCCCCCCCCCCCCCACCCCCCCCCCCCCCCACCCCCCCCCCCCCCCACCCCCCCCCCCCCCCACCCCCCCCCCCCCCCACCCCCCCCCCCCCCCACCCCCCCCCCCCCCCACCCCCCCCCCCCCCCACCCCCCCCCCCCCCCACCCCCCCCCCCCCCCACCCCCCCCCCCCCCCACCCCCCCCCCCCCCCACCCCCCCCCCCCCCCACCCCCCCCCCCCCCCACCCCCCCCCCCCCCCACCCCCCCCCCCCCCCACCCCCCCCCCCCCCCACCCCCCCCCCCCCCCACCCCCCCCCCCCCCCACCCCCCCCCCCCCCCACCCCCCCCCCCCCCCACCCCCCCCCCCCCCCACCCCCCCCCCCCCCCACCCCCCCCCCCCCCCACCCCCCCCCCCCCCCACCCCCCCCCCCCCCCACCCCCCCCCCCCCCCACCCCCCCCCCCCCCCACCCCCCCCCCCCCCCACCCCCCCCCCCCCCCACCCCCCCCCCCCCCCACCCCCCCCCCCCCCCACCCCCCCCCCCCCCCACCCCCCCCCCCCCCCACCCCCCCCCCCCCCCACCCCCCCCCCCCCCCACCCCCCCCCCCCCCCACCCCCCCCCCCCCCCACCCCCCCCCCCCCCCACCCCCCCCCCCCCCCACCCCCCCCCCCCCCCACCCCCCCCCCCCCCCACCCCCCCCCCCCCCCACCCCCCCCCCCCCCCACCCCCCCCCCCCCCCACCCCCCCCCCCCCCCACCCCCCCCCCCCCCCACCCCCCCCCCCCCCCACCCCCCCCCCCCCCCACCCCCCCCCCCCCCCACCCCCCCCCCCCCCCACCCCCCCCCCCCCCCACCCCCCCCCCCCCCCACCCCCCCCCCCCCCCACCCCCCCCCCCCCCCACCCCCCCCCCCCCCCACCCCCCCCCCCCCCCACCCCCCCCCCCCCCCACCCCCCCCCCCCCCCACCCCCCCCCCCCCCCACCCCCCCCCCCCCCCACCCCCCCCCCCCCCCACCCCCCCCCCCCCCCACCCCCCCCCCCCCCCACCCCCCCCCCCCCCCACCCCCCCCCCCCCCCACCCCCCCCCCCCCCCACCCCCCCCCCCCCCCACCCCCCCCCCCCCCCACCCCCCCCCCCCCCCACCCCCCCCCCCCCCCACCCCCCCCCCCCCCCACCCCCCCCCCCCCCCACCCCCCCCCCCCCCCACCCCCCCCCCCCCCCACCCCCCCCCCCCCCCACCCCCCCCCCCCCCCACCCCCCCCCCCCCCCACCCCCCCCCCCCCCCACCCCCCCCCCCCCCCACCCCCCCCCCCCCCCACCCCCCCCCCCCCCCACCCCCCCCCCCCCCCACCCCCCCCCCCCCCCACCCCCCCCCCCCCCCACCCCCCCCCCCCCCCACCCCCCCCCCCCCCCACCCCCCCCCCCCCCCACCCCCCCCCCCCCCCACCCCCCCCCCCCCCCACCCCCCCCCCCCCCCACCCCCCCCCCCCCCCACCCCCCCCCCCCCCCACCCCCCCCCCCCCCCACCCCCCCCCCCCCCCACCCCCCCCCCCCCCCACCCCCCCCCCCCCCCACCCCCCCCCCCCCCCACCCCCCCCCCCCCCCACCCCCCCCCCCCCCCACCCCCCCCCCCCCCCACCCCCCCCCCCCCCCACCCCCCCCCCCCCCCACCCCCCCCCCCCCCCACCCCCCCCCCCCCCCACCCCCCCCCCCCCCCACCCCCCCCCCCCCCCACCCCCCCCCCCCCCCACCCCCCCCCCCCCCCACCCCCCCCCCCCCCCACCCCCCCCCCCCCCCACCCCCCCCCCCCCCCACCCCCCCCCCCCCCCACCCCCCCCCCCCCCCACCCCCCCCCCCCCCCACCCCCCCCCCCCCCCACCCCCCCCCCCCCCCACCCCCCCCCCCCCCCACCCCCCCCCCCCCCCACCCCCCCCCCCCCCCACCCCCCCCCCCCCCCACCCCCCCCCCCCCCCACCCCCCCCCCCCCCCACCCCCCCCCCCCCCCACCCCCCCCCCCCCCCACCCCCCCCCCCCCCCACCCCCCCCCCCCCCCACCCCCCCCCCCCCCCACCCCCCCCCCCCCCCACCCCCCCCCCCCCCCACCCCCCCCCCCCCCCACCCCCCCCCCCCCCCACCCCCCCCCCCCCCCACCCCCCCCCCCCCCCACCCCCCCCCCCCCCCACCCCCCCCCCCCCCCACCCCCCCCCCCCCCCACCCCCCCCCCCCCCCACCCCCCCCCCCCCCCACCCCCCCCCCCCCCCACCCCCCCCCCCCCCCACCCCCCCCCCCCCCCACCCCCCCCCCCCCCCACCCCCCCCCCCCCCCACCCCCCCCCCCCCCCACCCCCCCCCCCCCCCACCCCCCCCCCCCCCCACCCCCCCCCCCCCCCACCCCCCCCCCCCCCCACCCCCCCCCCCCCCCACCCCCCCCCCCCCCCACCCCCCCCCCCCCCCACCCCCCCCCCCCCCCACCCCCCCCCCCCCCCACCCCCCCCCCCCCCCACCCCCCCCCCCCCCCACCCCCCCCCCCCCCCACCCCCCCCCCCCCCCACCCCCCCCCCCCCCCACCCCCCCCCCCCCCCACCCCCCCCCCCCCCCACCCCCCCCCCCCCCCACCCCCCCCCCCCCCCACCCCCCCCCCCCCCCACCCCCCCCCCCCCCCACCCCCCCCCCCCCCCACCCCCCCCCCCCCCCACCCCCCCCCCCCCCCACCCCCCCCCCCCCCCACCCCCCCCCCCCCCCACCCCCCCCCCCCCCCACCCCCCCCCCCCCCCACCCCCCCCCCCCCCCACCCCCCCCCCCCCCCACCCCCCCCCCCCCCCACCCCCCCCCCCCCCCACCCCCCCCCCCCCCCACCCCCCCCCCCCCCCACCCCCCCCCCCCCCCACCCCCCCCCCCCCCCACCCCCCCCCCCCCCCACCCCCCCCCCCCCCCACCCCCCCCCCCCCCCACCCCCCCCCCCCCCCACCCCCCCCCCCCCCCACCCCCCCCCCCCCCCACCCCCCCCCCCCCCCACCCCCCCCCCCCCCCACCCCCCCCCCCCCCCACCCCCCCCCCCCCCCACCCCCCCCCCCCCCCACCCCCCCCCCCCCCCACCCCCCCCCCCCCCCACCCCCCCCCCCCCCCACCCCCCCCCCCCCCCACCCCCCCCCCCCCCCACCCCCCCCCCCCCCCACCCCCCCCCCCCCCCACCCCCCCCCCCCCCCACCCCCCCCCCCCCCCACCCCCCCCCCCCCCCACCCCCCCCCCCCCCCACCCCCCCCCCCCCCCACCCCCCCCCCCCCCCACCCCCCCCCCCCCCCACCCCCCCCCCCCCCCACCCCCCCCCCCCCCCACCCCCCCCCCCCCCCACCCCCCCCCCCCCCCACCCCCCCCCCCCCCCACCCCCCCCCCCCCCCACCCCCCCCCCCCCCCACCCCCCCCCCCCCCCACCCCCCCCCCCCCCCACCCCCCCCCCCCCCCACCCCCCCCCCCCCCCACCCCCCCCCCCCCCCACCCCCCCCCCCCCCCACCCCCCCCCCCCCCCACCCCCCCCCCCCCCCACCCCCCCCCCCCCCCACCCCCCCCCCCCCCCACCCCCCCCCCCCCCCACCCCCCCCCCCCCCCACCCCCCCCCCCCCCCACCCCCCCCCCCCCCCACCCCCCCCCCCCCCCACCCCCCCCCCCCCCCACCCCCCCCCCCCCCCACCCCCCCCCCCCCCCACCCCCCCCCCCCCCCACCCCCCCCCCCCCCCACCCCCCCCCCCCCCCACCCCCCCCCCCCCCCACCCCCCCCCCCCCCCACCCCCCCCCCCCCCCACCCCCCCCCCCCCCCACCCCCCCCCCCCCCCACCCCCCCCCCCCCCCACCCCCCCCCCCCCCCACCCCCCCCCCCCCCCACCCCCCCCCCCCCCCACCCCCCCCCCCCCCCACCCCCCCCCCCCCCCACCCCCCCCCCCCCCCACCCCCCCCCCCCCCCACCCCCCCCCCCCCCCACCCCCCCCCCCCCCCACCCCCCCCCCCCCCCACCCCCCCCCCCCCCCACCCCCCCCCCCCCCCACCCCCCCCCCCCCCCACCCCCCCCCCCCCCCACCCCCCCCCCCCCCCACCCCCCCCCCCCCCCACCCCCCCCCCCCCCCACCCCCCCCCCCCCCCACCCCCCCCCCCCCCCACCCCCCCCCCCCCCCACCCCCCCCCCCCCCCACCCCCCCCCCCCCCCACCCCCCCCCCCCCCCACCCCCCCCCCCCCCCACCCCCCCCCCCCCCCACCCCCCCCCCCCCCCACCCCCCCCCCCCCCCACCCCCCCCCCCCCCCACCCCCCCCCCCCCCCACCCCCCCCCCCCCCCACCCCCCCCCCCCCCCACCCCCCCCCCCCCCCACCCCCCCCCCCCCCCACCCCCCCCCCCCCCCACCCCCCCCCCCCCCCACCCCCCCCCCCCCCCACCCCCCCCCCCCCCCACCCCCCCCCCCCCCCACCCCCCCCCCCCCCCACCCCCCCCCCCCCCCACCCCCCCCCCCCCCCACCCCCCCCCCCCCCCACCCCCCCCCCCCCCCACCCCCCCCCCCCCCCACCCCCCCCCCCCCCCACCCCCCCCCCCCCCCACCCCCCCCCCCCCCCACCCCCCCCCCCCCCCACCCCCCCCCCCCCCCACCCCCCCCCCCCCCCACCCCCCCCCCCCCCCACCCCCCCCCCCCCCCACCCCCCCCCCCCCCCACCCCCCCCCCCCCCCACCCCCCCCCCCCCCCACCCCCCCCCCCCCCCACCCCCCCCCCCCCCCACCCCCCCCCCCCCCCACCCCCCCCCCCCCCCACCCCCCCCCCCCCCCACCCCCCCCCCCCCCCACCCCCCCCCCCCCCCACCCCCCCCCCCCCCCACCCCCCCCCCCCCCCACCCCCCCCCCCCCCCACCCCCCCCCCCCCCCACCCCCCCCCCCCCCCACCCCCCCCCCCCCCCACCCCCCCCCCCCCCCACCCCCCCCCCCCCCCACCCCCCCCCCCCCCCACCCCCCCCCCCCCCCACCCCCCCCCCCCCCCACCCCCCCCCCCCCCCACCCCCCCCCCCCCCCACCCCCCCCCCCCCCCACCCCCCCCCCCCCCCACCCCCCCCCCCCCCCACCCCCCCCCCCCCCCACCCCCCCCCCCCCCCACCCCCCCCCCCCCCCACCCCCCCCCCCCCCCACCCCCCCCCCCCCCCACCCCCCCCCCCCCCCACCCCCCCCCCCCCCCACCCCCCCCCCCCCCCACCCCCCCCCCCCCCCACCCCCCCCCCCCCCCACCCCCCCCCCCCCCCACCCCCCCCCCCCCCCACCCCCCCCCCCCCCCACCCCCCCCCCCCCCCACCCCCCCCCCCCCCCACCCCCCCCCCCCCCCACCCCCCCCCCCCCCCACCCCCCCCCCCCCCCACCCCCCCCCCCCCCCACCCCCCCCCCCCCCCACCCCCCCCCCCCCCCACCCCCCCCCCCCCCCACCCCCCCCCCCCCCCACCCCCCCCCCCCCCCACCCCCCCCCCCCCCCACCCCCCCCCCCCCCCACCCCCCCCCCCCCCCACCCCCCCCCCCCCCCACCCCCCCCCCCCCCCACCCCCCCCCCCCCCCACCCCCCCCCCCCCCCACCCCCCCCCCCCCCCACCCCCCCCCCCCCCCACCCCCCCCCCCCCCCACCCCCCCCCCCCCCCACCCCCCCCCCCCCCCACCCCCCCCCCCCCCCACCCCCCCCCCCCCCCACCCCCCCCCCCCCCCACCCCCCCCCCCCCCCACCCCCCCCCCCCCCCACCCCCCCCCCCCCCCACCCCCCCCCCCCCCCACCCCCCCCCCCCCCCACCCCCCCCCCCCCCCACCCCCCCCCCCCCCCACCCCCCCCCCCCCCCACCCCCCCCCCCCCCCACCCCCCCCCCCCCCCACCCCCCCCCCCCCCCACCCCCCCCCCCCCCCACCCCCCCCCCCCCCCACCCCCCCCCCCCCCCACCCCCCCCCCCCCCCACCCCCCCCCCCCCCCACCCCCCCCCCCCCCCACCCCCCCCCCCCCCCACCCCCCCCCCCCCCCACCCCCCCCCCCCCCCACCCCCCCCCCCCCCCACCCCCCCCCCCCCCCACCCCCCCCCCCCCCCACCCCCCCCCCCCCCCACCCCCCCCCCCCCCCACCCCCCCCCCCCCCCACCCCCCCCCCCCCCCACCCCCCCCCCCCCCCACCCCCCCCCCCCCCCACCCCCCCCCCCCCCCACCCCCCCCCCCCCCCACCCCCCCCCCCCCCCACCCCCCCCCCCCCCCACCCCCCCCCCCCCCCACCCCCCCCCCCCCCCACCCCCCCCCCCCCCCACCCCCCCCCCCCCCCACCCCCCCCCCCCCCCACCCCCCCCCCCCCCCACCCCCCCCCCCCCCCACCCCCCCCCCCCCCCACCCCCCCCCCCCCCCACCCCCCCCCCCCCCCACCCCCCCCCCCCCCCACCCCCCCCCCCCCCCACCCCCCCCCCCCCCCACCCCCCCCCCCCCCCACCCCCCCCCCCCCCCACCCCCCCCCCCCCCCACCCCCCCCCCCCCCCACCCCCCCCCCCCCCCACCCCCCCCCCCCCCCACCCCCCCCCCCCCCCACCCCCCCCCCCCCCCACCCCCCCCCCCCCCCACCCCCCCCCCCCCCCACCCCCCCCCCCCCCCACCCCCCCCCCCCCCCACCCCCCCCCCCCCCCACCCCCCCCCCCCCCCACCCCCCCCCCCCCCCACCCCCCCCCCCCCCCACCCCCCCCCCCCCCCACCCCCCCCCCCCCCCACCCCCCCCCCCCCCCACCCCCCCCCCCCCCCACCCCCCCCCCCCCCCACCCCCCCCCCCCCCCACCCCCCCCCCCCCCCACCCCCCCCCCCCCCCACCCCCCCCCCCCCCCACCCCCCCCCCCCCCCACCCCCCCCCCCCCCCACCCCCCCCCCCCCCCACCCCCCCCCCCCCCCACCCCCCCCCCCCCCCACCCCCCCCCCCCCCCACCCCCCCCCCCCCCCACCCCCCCCCCCCCCCACCCCCCCCCCCCCCCACCCCCCCCCCCCCCCACCCCCCCCCCCCCCCACCCCCCCCCCCCCCCACCCCCCCCCCCCCCCACCCCCCCCCCCCCCCACCCCCCCCCCCCCCCACCCCCCCCCCCCCCCACCCCCCCCCCCCCCCACCCCCCCCCCCCCCCACCCCCCCCCCCCCCCACCCCCCCCCCCCCCCACCCCCCCCCCCCCCCACCCCCCCCCCCCCCCACCCCCCCCCCCCCCCACCCCCCCCCCCCCCCACCCCCCCCCCCCCCCACCCCCCCCCCCCCCCACCCCCCCCCCCCCCCACCCCCCCCCCCCCCCACCCCCCCCCCCCCCCACCCCCCCCCCCCCCCACCCCCCCCCCCCCCCACCCCCCCCCCCCCCCACCCCCCCCCCCCCCCACCCCCCCCCCCCCCCACCCCCCCCCCCCCCCACCCCCCCCCCCCCCCACCCCCCCCCCCCCCCACCCCCCCCCCCCCCCACCCCCCCCCCCCCCCACCCCCCCCCCCCCCCACCCCCCCCCCCCCCCACCCCCCCCCCCCCCCACCCCCCCCCCCCCCCACCCCCCCCCCCCCCCACCCCCCCCCCCCCCCACCCCCCCCCCCCCCCACCCCCCCCCCCCCCCACCCCCCCCCCCCCCCACCCCCCCCCCCCCCCACCCCCCCCCCCCCCCACCCCCCCCCCCCCCCACCCCCCCCCCCCCCCACCCCCCCCCCCCCCCACCCCCCCCCCCCCCCACCCCCCCCCCCCCCCACCCCCCCCCCCCCCCACCCCCCCCCCCCCCCACCCCCCCCCCCCCCCACCCCCCCCCCCCCCCACCCCCCCCCCCCCCCACCCCCCCCCCCCCCCACCCCCCCCCCCCCCCACCCCCCCCCCCCCCCACCCCCCCCCCCCCCCACCCCCCCCCCCCCCCACCCCCCCCCCCCCCCACCCCCCCCCCCCCCCACCCCCCCCCCCCCCCACCCCCCCCCCCCCCCACCCCCCCCCCCCCCCACCCCCCCCCCCCCCCACCCCCCCCCCCCCCCACCCCCCCCCCCCCCCACCCCCCCCCCCCCCCACCCCCCCCCCCCCCCACCCCCCCCCCCCCCCACCCCCCCCCCCCCCCACCCCCCCCCCCCCCCACCCCCCCCCCCCCCCACCCCCCCCCCCCCCCACCCCCCCCCCCCCCCACCCCCCCCCCCCCCCACCCCCCCCCCCCCCCACCCCCCCCCCCCCCCACCCCCCCCCCCCCCCACCCCCCCCCCCCCCCACCCCCCCCCCCCCCCACCCCCCCCCCCCCCCACCCCCCCCCCCCCCCACCCCCCCCCCCCCCCACCCCCCCCCCCCCCCACCCCCCCCCCCCCCCACCCCCCCCCCCCCCCACCCCCCCCCCCCCCCACCCCCCCCCCCCCCCACCCCCCCCCCCCCCCACCCCCCCCCCCCCCCACCCCCCCCCCCCCCCACCCCCCCCCCCCCCCACCCCCCCCCCCCCCCACCCCCCCCCCCCCCCACCCCCCCCCCCCCCCACCCCCCCCCCCCCCCACCCCCCCCCCCCCCCACCCCCCCCCCCCCCCACCCCCCCCCCCCCCCACCCCCCCCCCCCCCCACCCCCCCCCCCCCCCACCCCCCCCCCCCCCCACCCCCCCCCCCCCCCACCCCCCCCCCCCCCCACCCCCCCCCCCCCCCACCCCCCCCCCCCCCCACCCCCCCCCCCCCCCACCCCCCCCCCCCCCCACCCCCCCCCCCCCCCACCCCCCCCCCCCCCCACCCCCCCCCCCCCCCACCCCCCCCCCCCCCCACCCCCCCCCCCCCCCACCCCCCCCCCCCCCCACCCCCCCCCCCCCCCACCCCCCCCCCCCCCCACCCCCCCCCCCCCCCACCCCCCCCCCCCCCCACCCCCCCCCCCCCCCACCCCCCCCCCCCCCCACCCCCCCCCCCCCCCACCCCCCCCCCCCCCCACCCCCCCCCCCCCCCACCCCCCCCCCCCCCCACCCCCCCCCCCCCCCACCCCCCCCCCCCCCCACCCCCCCCCCCCCCCACCCCCCCCCCCCCCCACCCCCCCCCCCCCCCACCCCCCCCCCCCCCCACCCCCCCCCCCCCCCACCCCCCCCCCCCCCCACCCCCCCCCCCCCCCACCCCCCCCCCCCCCCACCCCCCCCCCCCCCCACCCCCCCCCCCCCCCACCCCCCCCCCCCCCCACCCCCCCCCCCCCCCACCCCCCCCCCCCCCCACCCCCCCCCCCCCCCACCCCCCCCCCCCCCCACCCCCCCCCCCCCCCACCCCCCCCCCCCCCCACCCCCCCCCCCCCCCACCCCCCCCCCCCCCCACCCCCCCCCCCCCCCACCCCCCCCCCCCCCCACCCCCCCCCCCCCCCACCCCCCCCCCCCCCCACCCCCCCCCCCCCCCACCCCCCCCCCCCCCCACCCCCCCCCCCCCCCACCCCCCCCCCCCCCCACCCCCCCCCCCCCCCACCCCCCCCCCCCCCCACCCCCCCCCCCCCCCACCCCCCCCCCCCCCCACCCCCCCCCCCCCCCACCCCCCCCCCCCCCCACCCCCCCCCCCCCCCACCCCCCCCCCCCCCCACCCCCCCCCCCCCCCACCCCCCCCCCCCCCCACCCCCCCCCCCCCCCACCCCCCCCCCCCCCCACCCCCCCCCCCCCCCACCCCCCCCCCCCCCCACCCCCCCCCCCCCCCACCCCCCCCCCCCCCCACCCCCCCCCCCCCCCACCCCCCCCCCCCCCCACCCCCCCCCCCCCCCACCCCCCCCCCCCCCCACCCCCCCCCCCCCCCACCCCCCCCCCCCCCCACCCCCCCCCCCCCCCACCCCCCCCCCCCCCCACCCCCCCCCCCCCCCACCCCCCCCCCCCCCCACCCCCCCCCCCCCCCACCCCCCCCCCCCCCCACCCCCCCCCCCCCCCACCCCCCCCCCCCCCCACCCCCCCCCCCCCCCACCCCCCCCCCCCCCCACCCCCCCCCCCCCCCACCCCCCCCCCCCCCCACCCCCCCCCCCCCCCACCCCCCCCCCCCCCCACCCCCCCCCCCCCCCACCCCCCCCCCCCCCCACCCCCCCCCCCCCCCACCCCCCCCCCCCCCCACCCCCCCCCCCCCCCACCCCCCCCCCCCCCCACCCCCCCCCCCCCCCACCCCCCCCCCCCCCCACCCCCCCCCCCCCCCACCCCCCCCCCCCCCCACCCCCCCCCCCCCCCACCCCCCCCCCCCCCCACCCCCCCCCCCCCCCACCCCCCCCCCCCCCCACCCCCCCCCCCCCCCACCCCCCCCCCCCCCCACCCCCCCCCCCCCCCACCCCCCCCCCCCCCCACCCCCCCCCCCCCCCACCCCCCCCCCCCCCCACCCCCCCCCCCCCCCACCCCCCCCCCCCCCCACCCCCCCCCCCCCCCACCCCCCCCCCCCCCCACCCCCCCCCCCCCCCACCCCCCCCCCCCCCCACCCCCCCCCCCCCCCACCCCCCCCCCCCCCCACCCCCCCCCCCCCCCACCCCCCCCCCCCCCCACCCCCCCCCCCCCCCACCCCCCCCCCCCCCCACCCCCCCCCCCCCCCACCCCCCCCCCCCCCCACCCCCCCCCCCCCCCACCCCCCCCCCCCCCCACCCCCCCCCCCCCCCACCCCCCCCCCCCCCCACCCCCCCCCCCCCCCACCCCCCCCCCCCCCCACCCCCCCCCCCCCCCACCCCCCCCCCCCCCCACCCCCCCCCCCCCCCACCCCCCCCCCCCCCCACCCCCCCCCCCCCCCACCCCCCCCCCCCCCCACCCCCCCCCCCCCCCACCCCCCCCCCCCCCCACCCCCCCCCCCCCCCACCCCCCCCCCCCCCCACCCCCCCCCCCCCCCACCCCCCCCCCCCCCCACCCCCCCCCCCCCCCACCCCCCCCCCCCCCCACCCCCCCCCCCCCCCACCCCCCCCCCCCCCCACCCCCCCCCCCCCCCACCCCCCCCCCCCCCCACCCCCCCCCCCCCCCACCCCCCCCCCCCCCCACCCCCCCCCCCCCCCACCCCCCCCCCCCCCCACCCCCCCCCCCCCCCACCCCCCCCCCCCCCCACCCCCCCCCCCCCCCACCCCCCCCCCCCCCCACCCCCCCCCCCCCCCACCCCCCCCCCCCCCCACCCCCCCCCCCCCCCACCCCCCCCCCCCCCCACCCCCCCCCCCCCCCACCCCCCCCCCCCCCCACCCCCCCCCCCCCCCACCCCCCCCCCCCCCCACCCCCCCCCCCCCCCACCCCCCCCCCCCCCCACCCCCCCCCCCCCCCACCCCCCCCCCCCCCCACCCCCCCCCCCCCCCACCCCCCCCCCCCCCCACCCCCCCCCCCCCCCACCCCCCCCCCCCCCCACCCCCCCCCCCCCCCACCCCCCCCCCCCCCCACCCCCCCCCCCCCCCACCCCCCCCCCCCCCCACCCCCCCCCCCCCCCACCCCCCCCCCCCCCCACCCCCCCCCCCCCCCACCCCCCCCCCCCCCCACCCCCCCCCCCCCCCACCCCCCCCCCCCCCCACCCCCCCCCCCCCCCACCCCCCCCCCCCCCCACCCCCCCCCCCCCCCACCCCCCCCCCCCCCCACCCCCCCCCCCCCCCACCCCCCCCCCCCCCCACCCCCCCCCCCCCCCACCCCCCCCCCCCCCCACCCCCCCCCCCCCCCACCCCCCCCCCCCCCCACCCCCCCCCCCCCCCACCCCCCCCCCCCCCCACCCCCCCCCCCCCCCACCCCCCCCCCCCCCCACCCCCCCCCCCCCCCACCCCCCCCCCCCCCCACCCCCCCCCCCCCCCACCCCCCCCCCCCCCCACCCCCCCCCCCCCCCACCCCCCCCCCCCCCCACCCCCCCCCCCCCCCACCCCCCCCCCCCCCCACCCCCCCCCCCCCCCACCCCCCCCCCCCCCCACCCCCCCCCCCCCCCACCCCCCCCCCCCCCCACCCCCCCCCCCCCCCACCCCCCCCCCCCCCCACCCCCCCCCCCCCCCACCCCCCCCCCCCCCCACCCCCCCCCCCCCCCACCCCCCCCCCCCCCCACCCCCCCCCCCCCCCACCCCCCCCCCCCCCCACCCCCCCCCCCCCCCACCCCCCCCCCCCCCCACCCCCCCCCCCCCCCACCCCCCCCCCCCCCCACCCCCCCCCCCCCCCACCCCCCCCCCCCCCCACCCCCCCCCCCCCCCACCCCCCCCCCCCCCCACCCCCCCCCCCCCCCACCCCCCCCCCCCCCCACCCCCCCCCCCCCCCACCCCCCCCCCCCCCCACCCCCCCCCCCCCCCACCCCCCCCCCCCCCCACCCCCCCCCCCCCCCACCCCCCCCCCCCCCCACCCCCCCCCCCCCCCACCCCCCCCCCCCCCCACCCCCCCCCCCCCCCACCCCCCCCCCCCCCCACCCCCCCCCCCCCCCACCCCCCCCCCCCCCCACCCCCCCCCCCCCCCACCCCCCCCCCCCCCCACCCCCCCCCCCCCCCACCCCCCCCCCCCCCCACCCCCCCCCCCCCCCACCCCCCCCCCCCCCCACCCCCCCCCCCCCCCACCCCCCCCCCCCCCCACCCCCCCCCCCCCCCACCCCCCCCCCCCCCCACCCCCCCCCCCCCCCACCCCCCCCCCCCCCCACCCCCCCCCCCCCCCACCCCCCCCCCCCCCCACCCCCCCCCCCCCCCACCCCCCCCCCCCCCCACCCCCCCCCCCCCCCACCCCCCCCCCCCCCCACCCCCCCCCCCCCCCACCCCCCCCCCCCCCCACCCCCCCCCCCCCCCACCCCCCCCCCCCCCCACCCCCCCCCCCCCCCACCCCCCCCCCCCCCCACCCCCCCCCCCCCCCACCCCCCCCCCCCCCCACCCCCCCCCCCCCCCACCCCCCCCCCCCCCCACCCCCCCCCCCCCCCACCCCCCCCCCCCCCCACCCCCCCCCCCCCCCACCCCCCCCCCCCCCCACCCCCCCCCCCCCCCACCCCCCCCCCCCCCCACCCCCCCCCCCCCCCACCCCCCCCCCCCCCCACCCCCCCCCCCCCCCACCCCCCCCCCCCCCCACCCCCCCCCCCCCCCACCCCCCCCCCCCCCCACCCCCCCCCCCCCCCACCCCCCCCCCCCCCCACCCCCCCCCCCCCCCACCCCCCCCCCCCCCCACCCCCCCCCCCCCCCACCCCCCCCCCCCCCCACCCCCCCCCCCCCCCACCCCCCCCCCCCCCCACCCCCCCCCCCCCCCACCCCCCCCCCCCCCCACCCCCCCCCCCCCCCACCCCCCCCCCCCCCCACCCCCCCCCCCCCCCACCCCCCCCCCCCCCCACCCCCCCCCCCCCCCACCCCCCCCCCCCCCCACCCCCCCCCCCCCCCACCCCCCCCCCCCCCCACCCCCCCCCCCCCCCACCCCCCCCCCCCCCCACCCCCCCCCCCCCCCACCCCCCCCCCCCCCCACCCCCCCCCCCCCCCACCCCCCCCCCCCCCCACCCCCCCCCCCCCCCACCCCCCCCCCCCCCCACCCCCCCCCCCCCCCACCCCCCCCCCCCCCCACCCCCCCCCCCCCCCACCCCCCCCCCCCCCCACCCCCCCCCCCCCCCACCCCCCCCCCCCCCCACCCCCCCCCCCCCCCACCCCCCCCCCCCCCCACCCCCCCCCCCCCCCACCCCCCCCCCCCCCCACCCCCCCCCCCCCCCACCCCCCCCCCCCCCCACCCCCCCCCCCCCCCACCCCCCCCCCCCCCCACCCCCCCCCCCCCCCACCCCCCCCCCCCCCCACCCCCCCCCCCCCCCACCCCCCCCCCCCCCCACCCCCCCCCCCCCCCACCCCCCCCCCCCCCCACCCCCCCCCCCCCCCACCCCCCCCCCCCCCCACCCCCCCCCCCCCCCACCCCCCCCCCCCCCCACCCCCCCCCCCCCCCACCCCCCCCCCCCCCCACCCCCCCCCCCCCCCACCCCCCCCCCCCCCCACCCCCCCCCCCCCCCACCCCCCCCCCCCCCCACCCCCCCCCCCCCCCACCCCCCCCCCCCCCCACCCCCCCCCCCCCCCACCCCCCCCCCCCCCCACCCCCCCCCCCCCCCACCCCCCCCCCCCCCCACCCCCCCCCCCCCCCACCCCCCCCCCCCCCCACCCCCCCCCCCCCCCACCCCCCCCCCCCCCCACCCCCCCCCCCCCCCACCCCCCCCCCCCCCCACCCCCCCCCCCCCCCACCCCCCCCCCCCCCCACCCCCCCCCCCCCCCACCCCCCCCCCCCCCCACCCCCCCCCCCCCCCACCCCCCCCCCCCCCCACCCCCCCCCCCCCCCACCCCCCCCCCCCCCCACCCCCCCCCCCCCCCACCCCCCCCCCCCCCCACCCCCCCCCCCCCCCACCCCCCCCCCCCCCCACCCCCCCCCCCCCCCACCCCCCCCCCCCCCCACCCCCCCCCCCCCCCACCCCCCCCCCCCCCCACCCCCCCCCCCCCCCACCCCCCCCCCCCCCCACCCCCCCCCCCCCCCACCCCCCCCCCCCCCCACCCCCCCCCCCCCCCACCCCCCCCCCCCCCCACCCCCCCCCCCCCCCACCCCCCCCCCCCCCCACCCCCCCCCCCCCCCACCCCCCCCCCCCCCCACCCCCCCCCCCCCCCACCCCCCCCCCCCCCCACCCCCCCCCCCCCCCACCCCCCCCCCCCCCCACCCCCCCCCCCCCCCACCCCCCCCCCCCCCCACCCCCCCCCCCCCCCACCCCCCCCCCCCCCCACCCCCCCCCCCCCCCACCCCCCCCCCCCCCCACCCCCCCCCCCCCCCACCCCCCCCCCCCCCCACCCCCCCCCCCCCCCACCCCCCCCCCCCCCCACCCCCCCCCCCCCCCACCCCCCCCCCCCCCCACCCCCCCCCCCCCCCACCCCCCCCCCCCCCCACCCCCCCCCCCCCCCACCCCCCCCCCCCCCCACCCCCCCCCCCCCCCACCCCCCCCCCCCCCCACCCCCCCCCCCCCCCACCCCCCCCCCCCCCCACCCCCCCCCCCCCCCACCCCCCCCCCCCCCCACCCCCCCCCCCCCCCACCCCCCCCCCCCCCCACCCCCCCCCCCCCCCACCCCCCCCCCCCCCCACCCCCCCCCCCCCCCACCCCCCCCCCCCCCCACCCCCCCCCCCCCCCACCCCCCCCCCCCCCCACCCCCCCCCCCCCCCACCCCCCCCCCCCCCCACCCCCCCCCCCCCCCACCCCCCCCCCCCCCCACCCCCCCCCCCCCCCACCCCCCCCCCCCCCCACCCCCCCCCCCCCCCACCCCCCCCCCCCCCCACCCCCCCCCCCCCCCACCCCCCCCCCCCCCCACCCCCCCCCCCCCCCACCCCCCCCCCCCCCCACCCCCCCCCCCCCCCACCCCCCCCCCCCCCCACCCCCCCCCCCCCCCACCCCCCCCCCCCCCCACCCCCCCCCCCCCCCACCCCCCCCCCCCCCCACCCCCCCCCCCCCCCACCCCCCCCCCCCCCCACCCCCCCCCCCCCCCACCCCCCCCCCCCCCCACCCCCCCCCCCCCCCACCCCCCCCCCCCCCCACCCCCCCCCCCCCCCACCCCCCCCCCCCCCCACCCCCCCCCCCCCCCACCCCCCCCCCCCCCCACCCCCCCCCCCCCCCACCCCCCCCCCCCCCCACCCCCCCCCCCCCCCACCCCCCCCCCCCCCCACCCCCCCCCCCCCCCACCCCCCCCCCCCCCCACCCCCCCCCCCCCCCACCCCCCCCCCCCCCCACCCCCCCCCCCCCCCACCCCCCCCCCCCCCCACCCCCCCCCCCCCCCACCCCCCCCCCCCCCCACCCCCCCCCCCCCCCACCCCCCCCCCCCCCCACCCCCCCCCCCCCCCACCCCCCCCCCCCCCCACCCCCCCCCCCCCCCACCCCCCCCCCCCCCCACCCCCCCCCCCCCCCACCCCCCCCCCCCCCCACCCCCCCCCCCCCCCACCCCCCCCCCCCCCCACCCCCCCCCCCCCCCACCCCCCCCCCCCCCCACCCCCCCCCCCCCCCACCCCCCCCCCCCCCCACCCCCCCCCCCCCCCACCCCCCCCCCCCCCCACCCCCCCCCCCCCCCACCCCCCCCCCCCCCCACCCCCCCCCCCCCCCACCCCCCCCCCCCCCCACCCCCCCCCCCCCCCACCCCCCCCCCCCCCCACCCCCCCCCCCCCCCACCCCCCCCCCCCCCCACCCCCCCCCCCCCCCACCCCCCCCCCCCCCCACCCCCCCCCCCCCCCACCCCCCCCCCCCCCCACCCCCCCCCCCCCCCACCCCCCCCCCCCCCCACCCCCCCCCCCCCCCACCCCCCCCCCCCCCCACCCCCCCCCCCCCCCACCCCCCCCCCCCCCCACCCCCCCCCCCCCCCACCCCCCCCCCCCCCCACCCCCCCCCCCCCCCACCCCCCCCCCCCCCCACCCCCCCCCCCCCCCACCCCCCCCCCCCCCCACCCCCCCCCCCCCCCACCCCCCCCCCCCCCCACCCCCCCCCCCCCCCACCCCCCCCCCCCCCCACCCCCCCCCCCCCCCACCCCCCCCCCCCCCCACCCCCCCCCCCCCCCACCCCCCCCCCCCCCCACCCCCCCCCCCCCCCACCCCCCCCCCCCCCCACCCCCCCCCCCCCCCACCCCCCCCCCCCCCCACCCCCCCCCCCCCCCACCCCCCCCCCCCCCCACCCCCCCCCCCCCCCACCCCCCCCCCCCCCCACCCCCCCCCCCCCCCACCCCCCCCCCCCCCCACCCCCCCCCCCCCCCACCCCCCCCCCCCCCCACCCCCCCCCCCCCCCACCCCCCCCCCCCCCCACCCCCCCCCCCCCCCACCCCCCCCCCCCCCCACCCCCCCCCCCCCCCACCCCCCCCCCCCCCCACCCCCCCCCCCCCCCACCCCCCCCCCCCCCCACCCCCCCCCCCCCCCACCCCCCCCCCCCCCCACCCCCCCCCCCCCCCACCCCCCCCCCCCCCCACCCCCCCCCCCCCCCACCCCCCCCCCCCCCCACCCCCCCCCCCCCCCACCCCCCCCCCCCCCCACCCCCCCCCCCCCCCACCCCCCCCCCCCCCCACCCCCCCCCCCCCCCACCCCCCCCCCCCCCCACCCCCCCCCCCCCCCACCCCCCCCCCCCCCCACCCCCCCCCCCCCCCACCCCCCCCCCCCCCCACCCCCCCCCCCCCCCACCCCCCCCCCCCCCCACCCCCCCCCCCCCCCACCCCCCCCCCCCCCCACCCCCCCCCCCCCCCACCCCCCCCCCCCCCCACCCCCCCCCCCCCCCACCCCCCCCCCCCCCCACCCCCCCCCCCCCCCACCCCCCCCCCCCCCCACCCCCCCCCCCCCCCACCCCCCCCCCCCCCCACCCCCCCCCCCCCCCACCCCCCCCCCCCCCCACCCCCCCCCCCCCCCACCCCCCCCCCCCCCCACCCCCCCCCCCCCCCACCCCCCCCCCCCCCCACCCCCCCCCCCCCCCACCCCCCCCCCCCCCCACCCCCCCCCCCCCCCACCCCCCCCCCCCCCCACCCCCCCCCCCCCCCACCCCCCCCCCCCCCCACCCCCCCCCCCCCCCACCCCCCCCCCCCCCCACCCCCCCCCCCCCCCACCCCCCCCCCCCCCCACCCCCCCCCCCCCCCACCCCCCCCCCCCCCCACCCCCCCCCCCCCCCACCCCCCCCCCCCCCCACCCCCCCCCCCCCCCACCCCCCCCCCCCCCCACCCCCCCCCCCCCCCACCCCCCCCCCCCCCCACCCCCCCCCCCCCCCACCCCCCCCCCCCCCCACCCCCCCCCCCCCCCACCCCCCCCCCCCCCCACCCCCCCCCCCCCCCACCCCCCCCCCCCCCCACCCCCCCCCCCCCCCACCCCCCCCCCCCCCCACCCCCCCCCCCCCCCACCCCCCCCCCCCCCCACCCCCCCCCCCCCCCACCCCCCCCCCCCCCCACCCCCCCCCCCCCCCACCCCCCCCCCCCCCCACCCCCCCCCCCCCCCACCCCCCCCCCCCCCCACCCCCCCCCCCCCCCACCCCCCCCCCCCCCCACCCCCCCCCCCCCCCACCCCCCCCCCCCCCCACCCCCCCCCCCCCCCACCCCCCCCCCCCCCCACCCCCCCCCCCCCCCACCCCCCCCCCCCCCCACCCCCCCCCCCCCCCACCCCCCCCCCCCCCCACCCCCCCCCCCCCCCACCCCCCCCCCCCCCCACCCCCCCCCCCCCCCACCCCCCCCCCCCCCCACCCCCCCCCCCCCCCACCCCCCCCCCCCCCCACCCCCCCCCCCCCCCACCCCCCCCCCCCCCCACCCCCCCCCCCCCCCACCCCCCCCCCCCCCCACCCCCCCCCCCCCCCACCCCCCCCCCCCCCCACCCCCCCCCCCCCCCACCCCCCCCCCCCCCCACCCCCCCCCCCCCCCACCCCCCCCCCCCCCCACCCCCCCCCCCCCCCACCCCCCCCCCCCCCCACCCCCCCCCCCCCCCACCCCCCCCCCCCCCCACCCCCCCCCCCCCCCACCCCCCCCCCCCCCCACCCCCCCCCCCCCCCACCCCCCCCCCCCCCCACCCCCCCCCCCCCCCACCCCCCCCCCCCCCCACCCCCCCCCCCCCCCACCCCCCCCCCCCCCCACCCCCCCCCCCCCCCACCCCCCCCCCCCCCCACCCCCCCCCCCCCCCACCCCCCCCCCCCCCCACCCCCCCCCCCCCCCACCCCCCCCCCCCCCCACCCCCCCCCCCCCCCACCCCCCCCCCCCCCCACCCCCCCCCCCCCCCACCCCCCCCCCCCCCCACCCCCCCCCCCCCCCACCCCCCCCCCCCCCCACCCCCCCCCCCCCCCACCCCCCCCCCCCCCCACCCCCCCCCCCCCCCACCCCCCCCCCCCCCCACCCCCCCCCCCCCCCACCCCCCCCCCCCCCCACCCCCCCCCCCCCCCACCCCCCCCCCCCCCCACCCCCCCCCCCCCCCACCCCCCCCCCCCCCCACCCCCCCCCCCCCCCACCCCCCCCCCCCCCCACCCCCCCCCCCCCCCACCCCCCCCCCCCCCCACCCCCCCCCCCCCCCACCCCCCCCCCCCCCCACCCCCCCCCCCCCCCACCCCCCCCCCCCCCCACCCCCCCCCCCCCCCACCCCCCCCCCCCCCCACCCCCCCCCCCCCCCACCCCCCCCCCCCCCCACCCCCCCCCCCCCCCACCCCCCCCCCCCCCCACCCCCCCCCCCCCCCACCCCCCCCCCCCCCCACCCCCCCCCCCCCCCACCCCCCCCCCCCCCCACCCCCCCCCCCCCCCACCCCCCCCCCCCCCCACCCCCCCCCCCCCCCACCCCCCCCCCCCCCCACCCCCCCCCCCCCCCACCCCCCCCCCCCCCCACCCCCCCCCCCCCCCACCCCCCCCCCCCCCCACCCCCCCCCCCCCCCACCCCCCCCCCCCCCCACCCCCCCCCCCCCCCACCCCCCCCCCCCCCCACCCCCCCCCCCCCCCACCCCCCCCCCCCCCCACCCCCCCCCCCCCCCACCCCCCCCCCCCCCCACCCCCCCCCCCCCCCACCCCCCCCCCCCCCCACCCCCCCCCCCCCCCACCCCCCCCCCCCCCCACCCCCCCCCCCCCCCACCCCCCCCCCCCCCCACCCCCCCCCCCCCCCACCCCCCCCCCCCCCCACCCCCCCCCCCCCCCACCCCCCCCCCCCCCCACCCCCCCCCCCCCCCACCCCCCCCCCCCCCCACCCCCCCCCCCCCCCACCCCCCCCCCCCCCCACCCCCCCCCCCCCCCACCCCCCCCCCCCCCCACCCCCCCCCCCCCCCACCCCCCCCCCCCCCCACCCCCCCCCCCCCCCACCCCCCCCCCCCCCCACCCCCCCCCCCCCCCACCCCCCCCCCCCCCCACCCCCCCCCCCCCCCACCCCCCCCCCCCCCCACCCCCCCCCCCCCCCACCCCCCCCCCCCCCCACCCCCCCCCCCCCCCACCCCCCCCCCCCCCCACCCCCCCCCCCCCCCACCCCCCCCCCCCCCCACCCCCCCCCCCCCCCACCCCCCCCCCCCCCCACCCCCCCCCCCCCCCACCCCCCCCCCCCCCCACCCCCCCCCCCCCCCACCCCCCCCCCCCCCCACCCCCCCCCCCCCCCACCCCCCCCCCCCCCCACCCCCCCCCCCCCCCACCCCCCCCCCCCCCCACCCCCCCCCCCCCCCACCCCCCCCCCCCCCCACCCCCCCCCCCCCCCACCCCCCCCCCCCCCCACCCCCCCCCCCCCCCACCCCCCCCCCCCCCCACCCCCCCCCCCCCCCACCCCCCCCCCCCCCCACCCCCCCCCCCCCCCACCCCCCCCCCCCCCCACCCCCCCCCCCCCCCACCCCCCCCCCCCCCCACCCCCCCCCCCCCCCACCCCCCCCCCCCCCCACCCCCCCCCCCCCCCACCCCCCCCCCCCCCCACCCCCCCCCCCCCCCACCCCCCCCCCCCCCCACCCCCCCCCCCCCCCACCCCCCCCCCCCCCCACCCCCCCCCCCCCCCACCCCCCCCCCCCCCCACCCCCCCCCCCCCCCACCCCCCCCCCCCCCCACCCCCCCCCCCCCCCACCCCCCCCCCCCCCCACCCCCCCCCCCCCCCACCCCCCCCCCCCCCCACCCCCCCCCCCCCCCACCCCCCCCCCCCCCCACCCCCCCCCCCCCCCACCCCCCCCCCCCCCCACCCCCCCCCCCCCCCACCCCCCCCCCCCCCCACCCCCCCCCCCCCCCACCCCCCCCCCCCCCCACCCCCCCCCCCCCCCACCCCCCCCCCCCCCCACCCCCCCCCCCCCCCACCCCCCCCCCCCCCCACCCCCCCCCCCCCCCACCCCCCCCCCCCCCCACCCCCCCCCCCCCCCACCCCCCCCCCCCCCCACCCCCCCCCCCCCCCACCCCCCCCCCCCCCCACCCCCCCCCCCCCCCACCCCCCCCCCCCCCCACCCCCCCCCCCCCCCACCCCCCCCCCCCCCCACCCCCCCCCCCCCCCACCCCCCCCCCCCCCCACCCCCCCCCCCCCCCACCCCCCCCCCCCCCCACCCCCCCCCCCCCCCACCCCCCCCCCCCCCCACCCCCCCCCCCCCCCACCCCCCCCCCCCCCCACCCCCCCCCCCCCCCACCCCCCCCCCCCCCCACCCCCCCCCCCCCCCACCCCCCCCCCCCCCCACCCCCCCCCCCCCCCACCCCCCCCCCCCCCCACCCCCCCCCCCCCCCACCCCCCCCCCCCCCCACCCCCCCCCCCCCCCACCCCCCCCCCCCCCCACCCCCCCCCCCCCCCACCCCCCCCCCCCCCCACCCCCCCCCCCCCCCACCCCCCCCCCCCCCCACCCCCCCCCCCCCCCACCCCCCCCCCCCCCCACCCCCCCCCCCCCCCACCCCCCCCCCCCCCCACCCCCCCCCCCCCCCACCCCCCCCCCCCCCCACCCCCCCCCCCCCCCACCCCCCCCCCCCCCCACCCCCCCCCCCCCCCACCCCCCCCCCCCCCCACCCCCCCCCCCCCCCACCCCCCCCCCCCCCCACCCCCCCCCCCCCCCACCCCCCCCCCCCCCCACCCCCCCCCCCCCCCACCCCCCCCCCCCCCCACCCCCCCCCCCCCCCACCCCCCCCCCCCCCCACCCCCCCCCCCCCCCACCCCCCCCCCCCCCCACCCCCCCCCCCCCCCACCCCCCCCCCCCCCCACCCCCCCCCCCCCCCACCCCCCCCCCCCCCCACCCCCCCCCCCCCCCACCCCCCCCCCCCCCCACCCCCCCCCCCCCCCACCCCCCCCCCCCCCCACCCCCCCCCCCCCCCACCCCCCCCCCCCCCCACCCCCCCCCCCCCCCACCCCCCCCCCCCCCCACCCCCCCCCCCCCCCACCCCCCCCCCCCCCCACCCCCCCCCCCCCCCACCCCCCCCCCCCCCCACCCCCCCCCCCCCCCACCCCCCCCCCCCCCCACCCCCCCCCCCCCCCACCCCCCCCCCCCCCCACCCCCCCCCCCCCCCACCCCCCCCCCCCCCCACCCCCCCCCCCCCCCACCCCCCCCCCCCCCCACCCCCCCCCCCCCCCACCCCCCCCCCCCCCCACCCCCCCCCCCCCCCACCCCCCCCCCCCCCCACCCCCCCCCCCCCCCACCCCCCCCCCCCCCCACCCCCCCCCCCCCCCACCCCCCCCCCCCCCCACCCCCCCCCCCCCCCACCCCCCCCCCCCCCCACCCCCCCCCCCCCCCACCCCCCCCCCCCCCCACCCCCCCCCCCCCCCACCCCCCCCCCCCCCCACCCCCCCCCCCCCCCACCCCCCCCCCCCCCCACCCCCCCCCCCCCCCACCCCCCCCCCCCCCCACCCCCCCCCCCCCCCACCCCCCCCCCCCCCCACCCCCCCCCCCCCCCACCCCCCCCCCCCCCCACCCCCCCCCCCCCCCACCCCCCCCCCCCCCCACCCCCCCCCCCCCCCACCCCCCCCCCCCCCCACCCCCCCCCCCCCCCACCCCCCCCCCCCCCCACCCCCCCCCCCCCCCACCCCCCCCCCCCCCCACCCCCCCCCCCCCCCACCCCCCCCCCCCCCCACCCCCCCCCCCCCCCACCCCCCCCCCCCCCCACCCCCCCCCCCCCCCACCCCCCCCCCCCCCCACCCCCCCCCCCCCCCACCCCCCCCCCCCCCCACCCCCCCCCCCCCCCACCCCCCCCCCCCCCCACCCCCCCCCCCCCCCACCCCCCCCCCCCCCCACCCCCCCCCCCCCCCACCCCCCCCCCCCCCCACCCCCCCCCCCCCCCACCCCCCCCCCCCCCCACCCCCCCCCCCCCCCACCCCCCCCCCCCCCCACCCCCCCCCCCCCCCACCCCCCCCCCCCCCCACCCCCCCCCCCCCCCACCCCCCCCCCCCCCCACCCCCCCCCCCCCCCACCCCCCCCCCCCCCCACCCCCCCCCCCCCCCACCCCCCCCCCCCCCCACCCCCCCCCCCCCCCACCCCCCCCCCCCCCCACCCCCCCCCCCCCCCACCCCCCCCCCCCCCCACCCCCCCCCCCCCCCACCCCCCCCCCCCCCCACCCCCCCCCCCCCCCACCCCCCCCCCCCCCCACCCCCCCCCCCCCCCACCCCCCCCCCCCCCCACCCCCCCCCCCCCCCACCCCCCCCCCCCCCCACCCCCCCCCCCCCCCACCCCCCCCCCCCCCCACCCCCCCCCCCCCCCACCCCCCCCCCCCCCCACCCCCCCCCCCCCCCACCCCCCCCCCCCCCCACCCCCCCCCCCCCCCACCCCCCCCCCCCCCCACCCCCCCCCCCCCCCACCCCCCCCCCCCCCCACCCCCCCCCCCCCCCACCCCCCCCCCCCCCCACCCCCCCCCCCCCCCACCCCCCCCCCCCCCCACCCCCCCCCCCCCCCACCCCCCCCCCCCCCCACCCCCCCCCCCCCCCACCCCCCCCCCCCCCCACCCCCCCCCCCCCCCACCCCCCCCCCCCCCCACCCCCCCCCCCCCCCACCCCCCCCCCCCCCCACCCCCCCCCCCCCCCACCCCCCCCCCCCCCCACCCCCCCCCCCCCCCACCCCCCCCCCCCCCCACCCCCCCCCCCCCCCACCCCCCCCCCCCCCCACCCCCCCCCCCCCCCACCCCCCCCCCCCCCCACCCCCCCCCCCCCCCACCCCCCCCCCCCCCCACCCCCCCCCCCCCCCACCCCCCCCCCCCCCCACCCCCCCCCCCCCCCACCCCCCCCCCCCCCCACCCCCCCCCCCCCCCACCCCCCCCCCCCCCCACCCCCCCCCCCCCCCACCCCCCCCCCCCCCCACCCCCCCCCCCCCCCACCCCCCCCCCCCCCCACCCCCCCCCCCCCCCACCCCCCCCCCCCCCCACCCCCCCCCCCCCCCACCCCCCCCCCCCCCCACCCCCCCCCCCCCCCACCCCCCCCCCCCCCCACCCCCCCCCCCCCCCACCCCCCCCCCCCCCCACCCCCCCCCCCCCCCACCCCCCCCCCCCCCCACCCCCCCCCCCCCCCACCCCCCCCCCCCCCCACCCCCCCCCCCCCCCACCCCCCCCCCCCCCCACCCCCCCCCCCCCCCACCCCCCCCCCCCCCCACCCCCCCCCCCCCCCACCCCCCCCCCCCCCCACCCCCCCCCCCCCCCACCCCCCCCCCCCCCCACCCCCCCCCCCCCCCACCCCCCCCCCCCCCCACCCCCCCCCCCCCCCACCCCCCCCCCCCCCCACCCCCCCCCCCCCCCACCCCCCCCCCCCCCCACCCCCCCCCCCCCCCACCCCCCCCCCCCCCCACCCCCCCCCCCCCCCACCCCCCCCCCCCCCCACCCCCCCCCCCCCCCACCCCCCCCCCCCCCCACCCCCCCCCCCCCCCACCCCCCCCCCCCCCCACCCCCCCCCCCCCCCACCCCCCCCCCCCCCCACCCCCCCCCCCCCCCACCCCCCCCCCCCCCCACCCCCCCCCCCCCCCACCCCCCCCCCCCCCCACCCCCCCCCCCCCCCACCCCCCCCCCCCCCCACCCCCCCCCCCCCCCACCCCCCCCCCCCCCCACCCCCCCCCCCCCCCACCCCCCCCCCCCCCCACCCCCCCCCCCCCCCACCCCCCCCCCCCCCCACCCCCCCCCCCCCCCACCCCCCCCCCCCCCCACCCCCCCCCCCCCCCACCCCCCCCCCCCCCCACCCCCCCCCCCCCCCACCCCCCCCCCCCCCCACCCCCCCCCCCCCCCACCCCCCCCCCCCCCCACCCCCCCCCCCCCCCACCCCCCCCCCCCCCCACCCCCCCCCCCCCCCACCCCCCCCCCCCCCCACCCCCCCCCCCCCCCACCCCCCCCCCCCCCCACCCCCCCCCCCCCCCACCCCCCCCCCCCCCCACCCCCCCCCCCCCCCACCCCCCCCCCCCCCCACCCCCCCCCCCCCCCACCCCCCCCCCCCCCCACCCCCCCCCCCCCCCACCCCCCCCCCCCCCCACCCCCCCCCCCCCCCACCCCCCCCCCCCCCCACCCCCCCCCCCCCCCACCCCCCCCCCCCCCCACCCCCCCCCCCCCCCACCCCCCCCCCCCCCCACCCCCCCCCCCCCCCACCCCCCCCCCCCCCCACCCCCCCCCCCCCCCACCCCCCCCCCCCCCCACCCCCCCCCCCCCCCACCCCCCCCCCCCCCCACCCCCCCCCCCCCCCACCCCCCCCCCCCCCCACCCCCCCCCCCCCCCACCCCCCCCCCCCCCCACCCCCCCCCCCCCCCACCCCCCCCCCCCCCCACCCCCCCCCCCCCCCACCCCCCCCCCCCCCCACCCCCCCCCCCCCCCACCCCCCCCCCCCCCCACCCCCCCCCCCCCCCACCCCCCCCCCCCCCCACCCCCCCCCCCCCCCACCCCCCCCCCCCCCCACCCCCCCCCCCCCCCACCCCCCCCCCCCCCCACCCCCCCCCCCCCCCACCCCCCCCCCCCCCCACCCCCCCCCCCCCCCACCCCCCCCCCCCCCCACCCCCCCCCCCCCCCACCCCCCCCCCCCCCCACCCCCCCCCCCCCCCACCCCCCCCCCCCCCCACCCCCCCCCCCCCCCACCCCCCCCCCCCCCCACCCCCCCCCCCCCCCACCCCCCCCCCCCCCCACCCCCCCCCCCCCCCACCCCCCCCCCCCCCCACCCCCCCCCCCCCCCACCCCCCCCCCCCCCCACCCCCCCCCCCCCCCACCCCCCCCCCCCCCCACCCCCCCCCCCCCCCACCCCCCCCCCCCCCCACCCCCCCCCCCCCCCACCCCCCCCCCCCCCCACCCCCCCCCCCCCCCACCCCCCCCCCCCCCCACCCCCCCCCCCCCCCACCCCCCCCCCCCCCCACCCCCCCCCCCCCCCACCCCCCCCCCCCCCCACCCCCCCCCCCCCCCACCCCCCCCCCCCCCCACCCCCCCCCCCCCCCACCCCCCCCCCCCCCCACCCCCCCCCCCCCCCACCCCCCCCCCCCCCCACCCCCCCCCCCCCCCACCCCCCCCCCCCCCCACCCCCCCCCCCCCCCACCCCCCCCCCCCCCCACCCCCCCCCCCCCCCACCCCCCCCCCCCCCCACCCCCCCCCCCCCCCACCCCCCCCCCCCCCCACCCCCCCCCCCCCCCACCCCCCCCCCCCCCCACCCCCCCCCCCCCCCACCCCCCCCCCCCCCCACCCCCCCCCCCCCCCACCCCCCCCCCCCCCCACCCCCCCCCCCCCCCACCCCCCCCCCCCCCCACCCCCCCCCCCCCCCACCCCCCCCCCCCCCCACCCCCCCCCCCCCCCACCCCCCCCCCCCCCCACCCCCCCCCCCCCCCACCCCCCCCCCCCCCCACCCCCCCCCCCCCCCACCCCCCCCCCCCCCCACCCCCCCCCCCCCCCACCCCCCCCCCCCCCCACCCCCCCCCCCCCCCACCCCCCCCCCCCCCCACCCCCCCCCCCCCCCACCCCCCCCCCCCCCCACCCCCCCCCCCCCCCACCCCCCCCCCCCCCCACCCCCCCCCCCCCCCACCCCCCCCCCCCCCCACCCCCCCCCCCCCCCACCCCCCCCCCCCCCCACCCCCCCCCCCCCCCACCCCCCCCCCCCCCCACCCCCCCCCCCCCCCACCCCCCCCCCCCCCCACCCCCCCCCCCCCCCACCCCCCCCCCCCCCCACCCCCCCCCCCCCCCACCCCCCCCCCCCCCCACCCCCCCCCCCCCCCACCCCCCCCCCCCCCCACCCCCCCCCCCCCCCACCCCCCCCCCCCCCCACCCCCCCCCCCCCCCACCCCCCCCCCCCCCCACCCCCCCCCCCCCCCACCCCCCCCCCCCCCCACCCCCCCCCCCCCCCACCCCCCCCCCCCCCCACCCCCCCCCCCCCCCACCCCCCCCCCCCCCCACCCCCCCCCCCCCCCACCCCCCCCCCCCCCCACCCCCCCCCCCCCCCACCCCCCCCCCCCCCCACCCCCCCCCCCCCCCACCCCCCCCCCCCCCCACCCCCCCCCCCCCCCACCCCCCCCCCCCCCCACCCCCCCCCCCCCCCACCCCCCCCCCCCCCCACCCCCCCCCCCCCCCACCCCCCCCCCCCCCCACCCCCCCCCCCCCCCACCCCCCCCCCCCCCCACCCCCCCCCCCCCCCACCCCCCCCCCCCCCCACCCCCCCCCCCCCCCACCCCCCCCCCCCCCCACCCCCCCCCCCCCCCACCCCCCCCCCCCCCCACCCCCCCCCCCCCCCACCCCCCCCCCCCCCCACCCCCCCCCCCCCCCACCCCCCCCCCCCCCCACCCCCCCCCCCCCCCACCCCCCCCCCCCCCCACCCCCCCCCCCCCCCACCCCCCCCCCCCCCCACCCCCCCCCCCCCCCACCCCCCCCCCCCCCCACCCCCCCCCCCCCCCACCCCCCCCCCCCCCCACCCCCCCCCCCCCCCACCCCCCCCCCCCCCCACCCCCCCCCCCCCCCACCCCCCCCCCCCCCCACCCCCCCCCCCCCCCACCCCCCCCCCCCCCCACCCCCCCCCCCCCCCACCCCCCCCCCCCCCCACCCCCCCCCCCCCCCACCCCCCCCCCCCCCCACCCCCCCCCCCCCCCACCCCCCCCCCCCCCCACCCCCCCCCCCCCCCACCCCCCCCCCCCCCCACCCCCCCCCCCCCCCACCCCCCCCCCCCCCCACCCCCCCCCCCCCCCACCCCCCCCCCCCCCCACCCCCCCCCCCCCCCACCCCCCCCCCCCCCCACCCCCCCCCCCCCCCACCCCCCCCCCCCCCCACCCCCCCCCCCCCCCACCCCCCCCCCCCCCCACCCCCCCCCCCCCCCACCCCCCCCCCCCCCCACCCCCCCCCCCCCCCACCCCCCCCCCCCCCCACCCCCCCCCCCCCCCACCCCCCCCCCCCCCCACCCCCCCCCCCCCCCACCCCCCCCCCCCCCCACCCCCCCCCCCCCCCACCCCCCCCCCCCCCCACCCCCCCCCCCCCCCACCCCCCCCCCCCCCCACCCCCCCCCCCCCCCACCCCCCCCCCCCCCCACCCCCCCCCCCCCCCACCCCCCCCCCCCCCCACCCCCCCCCCCCCCCACCCCCCCCCCCCCCCACCCCCCCCCCCCCCCACCCCCCCCCCCCCCCACCCCCCCCCCCCCCCACCCCCCCCCCCCCCCACCCCCCCCCCCCCCCACCCCCCCCCCCCCCCACCCCCCCCCCCCCCCACCCCCCCCCCCCCCCACCCCCCCCCCCCCCCACCCCCCCCCCCCCCCACCCCCCCCCCCCCCCACCCCCCCCCCCCCCCACCCCCCCCCCCCCCCACCCCCCCCCCCCCCCACCCCCCCCCCCCCCCACCCCCCCCCCCCCCCACCCCCCCCCCCCCCCACCCCCCCCCCCCCCCACCCCCCCCCCCCCCCACCCCCCCCCCCCCCCACCCCCCCCCCCCCCCACCCCCCCCCCCCCCCACCCCCCCCCCCCCCCACCCCCCCCCCCCCCCACCCCCCCCCCCCCCCACCCCCCCCCCCCCCCACCCCCCCCCCCCCCCACCCCCCCCCCCCCCCACCCCCCCCCCCCCCCACCCCCCCCCCCCCCCACCCCCCCCCCCCCCCACCCCCCCCCCCCCCCACCCCCCCCCCCCCCCACCCCCCCCCCCCCCCACCCCCCCCCCCCCCCACCCCCCCCCCCCCCCACCCCCCCCCCCCCCCACCCCCCCCCCCCCCCACCCCCCCCCCCCCCCACCCCCCCCCCCCCCCACCCCCCCCCCCCCCCACCCCCCCCCCCCCCCACCCCCCCCCCCCCCCACCCCCCCCCCCCCCCACCCCCCCCCCCCCCCACCCCCCCCCCCCCCCACCCCCCCCCCCCCCCACCCCCCCCCCCCCCCACCCCCCCCCCCCCCCACCCCCCCCCCCCCCCACCCCCCCCCCCCCCCACCCCCCCCCCCCCCCACCCCCCCCCCCCCCCACCCCCCCCCCCCCCCACCCCCCCCCCCCCCCACCCCCCCCCCC